>NC_133327.1:137457200-137757200 GCF_042186555.1 Aquarana catesbeiana | reverse complement strand
AAAGATTTACTGCTGCCCAGGGGCTCTGGGCTTCAGCAAAATGGCAGACTCCAGCAAGCAATGCTGGAGGCAATTTACAGCCCACACTAATTTTGTTAGCATAATTATTATTGTGGAATGTACAGTATGTTCCTTGCTAAAGAACATTATTTTTTATCAAGTTGTTCTGGGCAAAGTTGCACTTCAGGTAACCTGGTCTTTAGGACCCTAGATCTAACTCGTCGGTTACCGGCCCAGTGAGGACTACTCTTGTGGTGTGACATAATGCTAGGGCTAAATATCATTCTCATTTGACCTTCTCGCCACATACACCCATCTTCACGCGACCTGAAGACTTTACTTACACTTTAAGCACATTATGTCAGACCGGAGACTAATGGGATTTTCTGACCTCAAAGCTAAATATAACGTTCCTCATAGTATATTCTTTAGGTATCTGCAGTTGAGACATGCGGTCCACGCACAATTTCCCACTCACATTACCTTGGAGGCTGACCCTATCAAACAGCTACTCACCTTGAGATTGCTGGAGAAACCCTTATTTTTTCTATGTCTTAGGCTCTCTGTAGCTTATATCACTAACTCCACTTGTACCTTTAAAAAAATTAAATACTGATTTGGACGAGAAAGAATGGGAAATCTGCATCAGCTATTATGTCAAGTATATGATCTCTGTATATGCTCTCTGCTTGTACCTTTAAAAAAATGGAATACTGATTTGGACGAGAAAGAATGGGAAATCTGCATCAGCCATTATGTCAAGTATATGATCTCTGCTACAGATTGGTTTTACAATTAAAGTTTCTCCATAGAGCTTATTTTCCCTCGCAATGCCTGGCTGCTATTTACTACTTGACTGATCCTTATGTACACGCTGCCATTTCTCTGTAGGCTCTTTCATGCACATGGTATGGACATGCCCCTCTATTAGACCTTTCCGGGTGGCAGCGATGGCTGACCTTAATAGGCTGTGCTATTCAACCCTTGTTTTGAACCCCAAAATACTGTTGGCAATCTTGGACGGAATGGATTTGAGTCAACATCTAAAGACTCATGGGAATTAAATTGACCCACTTATTTTAACCAGTGAGATTATATTGCCAATAGACTTTTACTTAAAACAGTTGTAAACCGCGGATGTTAAAAAAACCCAAAAAAACCTACAAGGCAATGGCATCGCACACTAGCACATTATGAAATGCTCACCTTGGAACGAAGCCCTCCAGCGCTGTAAAGTCACAGCTGAGAGGGCTGACATGTCTTTTTCCGGGTTGTTGAGCTCCGGCAATGTGATTTGGCCGGAGCCGCGATAACGCCACTGGAGCCCTTAGTTCCAGCACATAGCTCTGAAGTTCCGGCAAGGTATGCTGGACCTTCAGAGCGCATGCAGGGTAAATATCTCCTAAACAATGCACGTTTAGGAGATATTAATTTTAACTACAGGTAAGCCTTATTTAGAGGCTTAACTGGAGGGAAAAATTAGCGAGCAGGGTTTACAACCGCTTTAACAAATATTTCAACATTCTTCTTTCTGTGACTACCTTCTCCCACACTCTGTCCTTCTTCACTACATGTTGTCTCTTTTCCACCCTTTATTCAGGTGGTCCGTTTACATCTGTCTGCCCATAGAAGAGAGGAGGCTTTGTGCGTGTCTGCTCTGCAAAAGTTGAGTGGACACGGACCTGTCATCTACCTGCTCAGCAGGGATCAGCAGACCGATCCCCTGCTGAGCAAGCGGATCACAGCTGTAGTCTGCCCCTTGTGAAAGGTGCCTTCTTCTCACAAACCTGGGAATGTCTTGATATCAGCCTATGTTCTCCCATGCAGACAGCTGCTTCAGCATTTGTTTAACATGCCTTCTAACCTGCCTTCCTCTAATGTTTACCTTATCATATGTTTGGATTTTACTTTAAACTTTTGGGTATTGCTCTTTCCACAAAGGCTTTGTATAAGCGTTAAAGTGGATGTAATTTGTTTTTTTTTTTAAATTAAGGCTAGTAGCTTGTACAGTATAGAATTTCATGTCATCTGTGCCCAGTCTTGCCACAAAGAGTTAATCCAGCTCTGAGCAATCCTCTTATCTTTTTCAGTAAGATAAAAACTGACAGAGAAATAGGGGACAGTTCTTCCCCCTTGCTGTGAGTGACAAGTGATTTACATATCTCATGCACAAGTGTGAGATAGATATCCTGTGTACTTATGCTGCACAGCCCTTTTTTTTAAGGCTTTAAAAAAAAGAATGAAAAAATACAGCCAAAAAAAAAAGTAAGCACTGGTCAATATCATTCCTTTCTAAAAATCATACATTACAATAACTGCAGATCCTCCAGAACACATTTTGCAGCTTCCAGTGGGGCGGAACGCTTTAGTGAGGTTCCTGTTTCCCCGGAAGTGCTGTATATGTCGGTGCACAGGATAGGTGAGCCTTTCTGTGTGGGACAGAGTAAAGATTCTACCATTCGGACAGGAGTGTGATAATGGTGAGTGATTGTACTGTGTGCAGACACACCGGATAGTCTGTATACCGGCCATTATTAGAGGCTCCCCGTTTGTCCCTATACGCGGAGGGCATCTGTACGAGCTTCCCCTAAGTGGAGGGTTACGAGTCCCAGAATGGACCGCGACCAGAGCTCTGCTTCCCTGAGCCTGCTGTGTATGGAAGGGGTCCAGAATACAAGCTCTTCCCTACAGCCTGGATTATTGTGTATCCTGTACTAGGACTGCTAGGTGCACTACTAGCTCCAGGCTGCTCATAGGTTTCCATTCACCATGCACACAATTGCTGCTTAGCAAATGAGTCCCTTCAAAGAATGGGGTCTTCTACAGTGAATGGGGGGAAACCTCCCCATTGCTAATCCCTGTTTAGGTGCGGGTGGGGTTAGTGGATCCAGTCTATATCGCTGTGGTACACCAAACTGGTAAAGGGCTACTGTTTAAGGATGAGCTCCGGAGTGTTCGCACAGCCCATGTGCAGAGTCCGCCAGGAAGTCGGCGCTGCGCTAATCACAGGCAATGAGACATTGTCCCAATGTGCGGCTGCAGAGATCGGGAAATGTCTCACTGCCTGTGATTAGTGCAGCGCGGTGCCGACTTTCTGGTGGGTTGTGCGAACACGCCGGAGCTCATCCCTACTACTGTTCAGTCAGAATTGGCAAAGGAAGTAACATTCCGTCAGCTGCGCATGCGTTCCACCGCTACCAGGTTTGCTAATCTGACAGAACACCTGCAGTCAGAAGAAGGTAGCAGACATCTTACTACACCCAGCTACGTCTTGAACTTCACAGTAAATTTAGCAATAAGGGGAGCGTATATAAATAAATATAGTATATTGACATCTGTGATGCTGTTTTGATGTTACATTTTGAAAGCAGCTGGACGCCAGCAGTAGGAAGGTGGTGGAGGCCATGTTGGTACACCCCGCACTGCTCAGTGCTAAACCTTTAGACTTTCAGAATTAAACATCCAAACAGCATCACAGATGTCAATGTTAGATCTGCTAGACGGATGGAGAACGAATCCACATCCGTCTGTTTTTAGCAGATAGAATTGGATGTTGGCGGGTGTAAACTCACACATGTCCATTGACACCTGCCGCTTCATAGAGGAGACTGGAGCCCACCTGAAGAGCTGACAGGAGGACCCAATCAGTCCGCTAGTGTGAAAGGGGCCTAAGACTCTGCTCCTCGGCCCTTCACCTTCGCTATATGTGCGGTCATGCTGTGTTCTTCCCAGACAGTACCAGTCAGTATCCTTCCTGTACTAAACTCCTTGGGGTTGATTTACTAAAACCTGAAAGTGCAAAATCTGGTGCAGCTGTGCATGGTAGCCAGTCAGCTTCTTACTTTAGCTTGTTCAATTAAGCTTTGACAAAAAAATCCTGAAAGCTGATTGCTTTCAATGCAGAGCTGCATCAGATTTTGCACTCTCTAGTTTTAGTAAATCAACCCCATTGTGTACTTCATCTGTATTCCTGTGTGCCTACATTCCCTGGGACCCTGGTGCACCTTAGTGTTCCTGTAAGCTCAGCATCTCACTGCTGCTAAGGTACTGCTGTATGTCTGTCTCCCTGTGAGCGCTGCACCCCAGTGCAGTAAGGCCACTTTCACACTGGCAGCGCCGGTCCTTAGCGCTATAACCCCGCTCGTCTCTGTAGCGTTTCAGCTGCGCTTTTGCGCCACTTTTGGTAAAAAAAACTCCTGTTTTGTGGCTTTTTCAAAGTGCTTTTCAGGTGCTTTGGAAGCACTGCCCATTCATTGCAACCGGCAGGGCGTTTTGGGAGCGCTAAATACAGCTCTCCCAAACTGCCCCAAAGATGCTGCTTGCAGGACTTTTCGGAACGTCCCGCAAGTGCACCGCCCCAGTGTGAAAAGAAACAATGCAATGAATGGGAGGCGGTTTTCAGGCGCTTTGCCGAGGCTTTTTCTAGCTTGTTACTGCTAGGCGAAAGTGCTACCCACTACACCACTGTGCTGCCCACTAAAATAAGTAGTAAAAATAAGCAGCAAATATATCCATATCTTGGGGTGGCTGATTACTTTTCATGTTTATTCAGTGTCCTTCATCTTGGAAGCTGAGGGCTGAAGCCCGCTTGTTGTCGAACATCACAGGGCCGGTCCAGGCTAGGGTAAGATCGTGACCATATGGTCGGGATCCAACCAGGTGCCTGGATCGGCAGCTGGCTTAGCCTCTCAGCGAGCCACTGAGAGCCTGAGATAGCTGCTCCCACCCCCTCCATAGCGCTGCTCTCCAGTGAGTACTGGAGGGGCAGAGCAGTGAGCGACAGTCACGGCTCTATGCTCAGAGCAGAAGTGAGAACTGAGCGATCAGCAGTGTTTGATCGTTCAGTTTTCACTGCAGAGTCAGCGGTGGACAGATGCAGCATTGGTTCAATGCTGCAACCACCTAGGTGAGTATAAATGTTTGGAGTTTAAGTTCATACTTAAATTCATACTTCTCTTTTAATAGTTTGACAGTTCAAGCAACTGCGACAATTATTCACAGCATGCAATATAGGAAGTGCAGCGCTGGACTGACTAATATATGTGAATGGTGAAATTAATAAACCAATTATTATAAATAGTGAAAAACTCTCTTAATCGATATATCAAAAATGGTGACAAAATCACAGTCATACATGATAGCTGTATAAAGTGCTTCACAATACATGAACCCACAGACTATATATGAGTGAAAACATGTAAAGACATATAAAAGCATAAAAGTCCAAAGCAGTGTATTTGGTGTAGAATATTCTGTGCAGATTTCAGGGGTGAATCCTCACTATTCTGTGTTTGCCCACCACCGGATAGATAGATTGAAGGCTTACCAAAAAGCCTGTGACCGCCCTTATTCAGGGGGGTCAAGCAAGCTTAGCAGATGTGAGTGGACCACCACAGGGATACTACAAAGGACACCGCTGGGCCAATGCATCAGGACTCCATCCTGGGCAGCCAACCAGCCGACAACAGCTAAGGATATCTTCCACAATCCTATCCTGGGATATCCTCTCATAGGGCAAGCATAGTGGCATCCACGGATCCAGTACACAAAATTGATGTTATGGTGCCAAAAAAAGAAACAAAAGGAGATGCTCCGCTGGTGCAAGTAACTTTTTGGCTTGTTTATTTCGCAAAGTAAAGTAAAAACATAAACTAAAATGAAGAAGATAAAAAAAACGACGCTATCGCCGTTTAAATTAAGATCGCGCATGCGCTGTGCGTGCGATGTTGTGACCCTACGGCCGTTTCGTCACAACTGACGTCATCAGGGGTACGCAATGACGCACGCGCATTAAATACTCAGGCATCAAACTGGAAAGCGCTGTGATTGGTTCATAAGAGGCAGAGCTTCATTATAATAGGTGCTGGAGAATCAACTAAAGAGGGTAATTACCACGGATGTGAAAGCCATTAATCAATAAAGAAGAAAAAAAGAAACAAAGAGAAGCGTCAAATCATTAGACCTAATTATATAGGGATAGCAGCATAAGAACATGTCACCGATGCCATCTAGTGCAATGTTAGAGACATTACACCAAAATTCACCAGCAGCCTATATCTAGGCAATTATGTGGGAAAAAAAAATTATTAATAAACAACAATTCATTGTTGTTATAATACAATGTCAATTGACACTTAAGAAATATATAGAACTAAATTAATTAATTATATAACCGTCTGATTATCAAGCCCAAAATAAAGATCGCAACATGAGATCTTGTCTCTAGTGCCAACTCGTGGAATATTAGGGGTATTACACCAAAACTAGCAACGGCCTTAATCCAGACGGTTATATAAAGAAAGTAAAATTTCAATAGGTGATTTATTGTTATTATGAAGAGGTGTTGGATATAATACTCCATAAATATACAAAACTAAATTACCGGTACAAAAAGGGGAAACCTTTTACATAAATACTCCATAAATATACAAAACTGAATTACAGATACAATAAGGGGGAACCGTGAAGCATGTGGATGCCTAATATGAATCCAACGACATAGCTCAGTCTCTGTATTAATTTAAAATAACATAAAATATACATTAATACAACAAAGCCTAATCCAATACCAAAGGATGAAAAATTGGAATACAGGGGGTCCCCTAGTTACAAACATCCGACTTACAAACGACTCCTAATTACAAACGGAGGGAGACAACAGGAAGTGAGAGGAAATCTACCCCTAGGAAGGGAAATTCACTCCTGTAAGAGCTATTATGGGGAAAAGGTACCTCCACTAATGCTTTATCACCAAGGCTCGTTTCCACAACAACCCAAAATTTTCAAAATCCAATTGTCATTGGGACAGAAAGTGAGGTGAAATCTTCTGAATAGGGGCACAGACAGCAAAACAAACATTACAGGGGTGTTAACCCTTCCCTATGCTATCCAAAAAGCTTAAAAATAGTTTTTTTGGCTGGAGCTACACTTAAAAAATGTACCTGTTCCGACTTACAAACAGATTCAACTTAAGAACAAACCTACAGTCCCTATCTTGTTTGTAACCCGGGGACCCCCTGTAGTTTATAAATCATGTTCAGTGGAGATTTGAGATCTATTCGTCACAAAGGGACATACATTTGATGTCTAGTATCCAGTCATCACTAAAGATGTGCTAGAGGGGGACATCAACTACCATCAACTAAAACAGCTGATGTATTAGAAGGACATCAACTGTTGTTAATACAACAGTTGATGTCCCACTCTATGTTCAATCCGTTGGGGGCATGGGAACCAAGCCTAAAAATCCAGTTGGTTTCTGATCTGGATATGGTAGGCTTCAAATTACTGCCACGCCAATGTGGAACATATTTTTCTATCCCTATAAACGTGGGACCATTGGGGTCTCTATTGTGCACTTCGTCATAGTGTCTAGAGACACTATGCTTATCGAATCCCTGTCTGATATTGGTAATATGCTCCCCCAACCTTACATTTAACTTCCTAGTGGTTCGCCCCACATACTCCAAACCACATGGACACCGAAGGAGGTACACCACACACTTAGAAGTGCATGTTATGAGAGAATCAATCGGGTAGGTGACACCCGTGCCTTCTGATGTAAATTCTGTTAATCTCCTTTGACGTAATGCGTTTACCCTACATACCCTACATCTCCTACAGGGGGAGAAGCCTTTCAGATCCCCAAAGAAAGTTGGACGCTGAGGTGGATCGGGGACATTTGGTGCCAAAGTGTGCCTTAAGCTCGTGGCTCCCCTAAATAGGACACGAGGGTTGTTGGGTAATAAAGGGCCAAGGATACGGTCATTTTTAATTACCGGACAGTGTTTTTTAATAATTCTCTTGGTGGCCTAATGTTGGCTGGAATAGGTGGTAAGGAAGGCTAGACTAAAATCCTCCCCATTGTTGACCTGGGGGGGTTTGTCCCTTAGAAGTTCCATACGATCCCTATTTCCTACTTCCACAATCAAGTTATCCAGCACTGTTGCTTCATAACCTTTATCCAAAAATTTCTTTTAGTAATTATTCACAGCATGCCTTGAATGTTACTGTTTTGGGAAACTGTTAAATCAGTGAATTTAGGTTCACTTTAAAGTGATGAGTTTAGCTCCTTTTTTTTAATATGATATTTTTAGTTACCTCAAAATTTATAGAACTTTGGCATATACTCAATCACCTTTTTTTTTACTTCCCCACTTATTTCTTTTTTGGCTACTGAGAGTGTAGAAAAATACCTAGGTCTTCAGGTATTGTGGACCATGTGACCACCAGGCAACCTGGTTCTATCTCATGGGAATGGAAAGGGAGTCTTCAGCTCTGTGTAACCTCCAGTGGAGCAATACTGTGCATTATTTAAGGGTTGAGTTTGGGCTTTTTAACCAGCAAAATGTCTGAAACAGTGATTGAAAAAACTACCAACTACTTTCATGTTAGTTTCCAAATGCCAAAGCATGAGCAATGGCAACCTTGATTTGTCCAAAGATTGCACTAGCCATAATTTGGAGTATGAAAGTTTTATGTTGGTTGTAAAGGTTGATATTGCTGGCCACCTGCACCATAGCAACCAATAATGCTGTTCTGGACAGCTACCTGCGTCTTAGCAACCAGTGACGCTGGCTCACTGGGTAGTGGATCCAGCTGAGCCTGCTTGACAAGACCGAGAGGGTGAAAGGGGGGATACTGCACTTTGTATACTATTTATAGTGGCACTACACATTTTTTGTTTTCAATATATATGGACCTATATTCAATTTTTTAACACTGAAAGTTCTTCTTTCTTGTCCATAGCCTGGGCACAGGTGTAGTTTAAGGATTTATGTATGCATTTATTTTTTTTGTCTACTGTTTAGGAGAGAGAGTTGGGGTGTGTGTGTGTGTGTGTTTTTTTTTTTTGGGTTTTTTTTTTTTTTTTTTTTGTGTAATAATGATCATGTACATCAGAATGTTACTCCTGGCAGTGTTTCTGTTTCTTTAGAGCATTGACCATCACTGAATTTGTATCTGTGGATGAAAATATTCACTGCGAATCCCCGCTTCCTTAAGTGACGCATTCTCTGATGTTATGCAACACACACTTTTTAACACAGAAAATCTCATCAGCATATATATATAGGTGGTAAGTCATTTACATTTTACCAGATATAAATTCTGCTGTTTTTTTCTTCTTTTCTGTTGTAAAAATACAATACAAAATGAACCCTCTTCACCTTTTAAAATTTAGCAGAATCACTTTTGTTGCAATAACTTTGAAGCGATATTAAAGTTGAAAAGAGAAAAAAATGCTGACTGGCGGGGGTTTTATAAATAGAGACCCAAGTGGTCTCTTCTGTCATAAATGCCTTTCCTGACCTGTCAGTTGTAATGTAATCTGAGTCGTGCATGCGCAGCTCAGACCACATTTATGACATCCACACTGTGCCGTTATGAAGTGACTCCTGTCCACATGCGCAGGAGTGACATAATTATGGCCAGGCCATTCAAGTAGCTGGAGAGAGTGAACCCGGAAAGAAGACTGGGCAAAGATGGAAGCACCTGCGACCAGCAGGAGTGGTGACAGTGCAGCTCTGGAGGGCTTTGCTTGACAGGTAATTTGGCCATAATGTGCATTTAATATGTGGTGCATAATAGCATACTATGGCATAAATCACCCAGAGGCTCTATTAATAAAAGTTTAATATTGCTTTAAGTGTTTTTGGTATATGATGCATACCTGAGGTAATCTCACTGGGATCATCTTAAATTTTCCTATGCTCTCCCTCCTGCATTGTCACACCTTGCTAGCCATCCATGCACATCCCCCTATCCTCGCTTTGATGCAGTGCTGATTGTCACTGTCTACCTCTCCTCACTACAGTATTTCGCTTCACTTTGGTAATAATGTATATTTTACAATTGTTTTAAAAGAGGAGTATGGCCAAAGCTTTTTTGTGGCCATACTTTACTTGTGGGTAACAGGAGTGCAGTTACTTTTGCTCTCTTGTGACCCAGAGTTAGCCGACAGCTAGTTAAAGCCTGAATATGAAGATGGAAGGATCCCGAAGATAATGTCGGTATCCATCCAGATGTCTGATCAGCAGCTGGCTCAGCCTCTTAGTATGCCACTACGAGGCTAAGATGTAAATTGGATGGCAGAGCCGCATAAAGTCTAGTACACACGGGCCAAATATTGGGCGGCATGGGCCGGTTCATTAGAAACATGACGACATTCGGCCCGTCTGTCCTGCAGCCGGTCAGACAGAAGCTGGCCATCGGCCGGCTTCTGTTGATGGGGCAATACTGAAAAAGGTCTGCCAATCGGCTCCTGATCAATGCTCTCTGCAGAGTGGAGTGTTCTGGCAGGGGGGCATCACAGCAGAGGAGATCGCTGTGCTAACATCGGATTGTTAGAACAGCGGCTCCTCCAGAGCTGTCAGTTTTTCTTCCCTTCAGTCCAGCTGGGTTGAAAAAAAAAAAAAAAAACGAATATACTAGGCTCAAAGAGGAGCTCCAGACGCCTTCCGAAAAAATTAAGTCAGCAGCTAAAATACTGTAGCTGTTGACTTTTTATATTAGGACACTTACCTGTCCAGAAATCCAGCGGTGTCCTCACCCGAGGCAGTTTTTCAATCGGGTATTGGGTGCTTCACCACCATCTCCACGAAGGGAAACTGGCAGTGAAGCCTTACGGCTTCACAGTCGAACCCCTACTGAGCATGCACGAAGCACGCTGCACTCTGCGAATGGGCTGGCTGCGGGGTGAAGGAAGAGGGGGGGGCCGAAATTCTGTCTGAGTTCGCCATGGCTAACTCAGCTGGGAGTGGGTACCTGTCAAAACCAGGTACCTGCTCCCCCAAATGTGGCAGCGGTGGAGGCGGATAAGCGGAGCTTCCCCTTTTGGGTGGAGCTATGCTTAAAGTTGTGCCCCTCTCCTCTGTGTGACCTGTTACTGCCCCTGTTCTGTGTGTGTGTGTGTGTGTATGTATGTATGTATGTATGTGTGTATATGTATATATATATATATATATATATATATATATATATATATATATATATATATATATATATATAATATATAAATTAGTGATGGGGACCTGAGCATTGCTTTCAACTGTAAGTCACAGCAATTATTCCTAACAAAACAGTGCTGACGATTACCAACACCCTAGAAACAGGGTCTAGTGAGTAATGGTTACAGTTATGTTTTGTAGCTCCTCTATGGAAATGGGCAAAAATTGGACTTCAGCCTTGGGTGGAGCTTACAGTCCACACAAATTGAAATAAAGACGTGCTTTTATTGCACAACAGGGTCATGGATCAGAACTAAACCAAGTGCTACATGCACTTGGTCCCCTGGGGGGTTCAACAACTATTTTCATGTTATAGTAATATTTTTTTCTTTAAAATGTTTACAGGAGACTGACCCTGCTTCAAAAGGTAGCAGTGTTTGCATTTTTTTCCCCAGAGTGATTTTAAGGAATTTTTATGAAGTAGAATATGCATATTTTTTTTCATTATAAATGTGTTTTTGTTTTGTTGTTTTTTTTTTTCTGCAGTATCTGCTCCATAGTGGATCATGTTCTGGGAGGTGCCATACTTGATACTGAGAAGACTGAGGGCACAGCGTGAACAGTTAGAAGAAGAAGAAGAAAAAGAAGATGATAATCATTATGAGTCACCACCACGTCAGAAAAGAGCAGTTAAAAATAACATTAATAATAGAAGACAGTTTTTAAGAAGACGGAGGCGAAGAAGAATCTTTCCAGCCAGAATAAATCTCTCTGAGATTGATGAGCGCGATATTCAAGAACGCTATCGTCTTAGTTCAGATTTTATAATGTCCCTCTATGAACTCATAAAGAAAGACCTAATCTCTACTACAAAGAGAAGTAATGCGGTTCCCGGTATGGTGAAATTGCTTTGTGCCCTCCATTATTTCACCAGTGGTTCCTTACAAAGTACCGTAGCCGAGGCTGGCGGTATAACCCAAAGCACATTCAGCCGTGCTCTCTCTGAGGTTATATCTGCAGTCTTGAAGCTGCAAGATCAGTTTATAACCTTTCCCAAAAACACAGGAGGACAGAAACTGAATATGGCAGGATTCCGCTGCATCGATGGGTTTCCAAATGTTCTGGGTGTGCTGGGCTGTACACACATTGCAATCTCTCCCCCCTCAGAAATGGAACAAATGTATCGTAATAATAAGCACTACCATTCCATCAATCTACAGCTTGTCTGTGCTCCAGATATGAGGATCCTGGATGTGGTTTCACAGTTTCCTGGATCAACACACAACACAAATCTACTGAAGCAATCCAAAATACATGAAAGATTTGAGAACGGAGAATTTAATGGCTGGCTTTTGGGTACATGTGTTATCATTTTTGCTAGTCAGGGCAATTCATACAACTCTGAACATTACATGTCATACTATAAGTGTCTCTGTAGTAAAGATGTGCATACCTCTGTCTATCTAGCCTTTTACATGCTGATTGATGTAAATAGGGGTGTGTTTTCCACTTCACCTCCAACTTCCTGACTGAACAGTGCATTTATCCAACCATTAATCTTTATAAAGCAAGTATAGGTTAGTAACTCTATATGTTAGAGATATTGTGAAGAGGTTGCTGCCTGGTTAAGGTGCCCACACATGCTCCTGTAATGGAACATGTTTGGTCATCTTTGACTTAATCTGTTGACAGCCAAGTCATATATGATGTTCACTGATTTTGACAGATGATTTTGGATATCAGCGTGAGATGGTATATTTGGTTGTATGAGAATGTCATTGACCAGTGTGTGTGCTTTTTATGATTACTGCTTCTGGTTGTATGAGAACGTCTTTGGCCAGTGTGTGTGCTTTTTATGATTACTACTTCTCTCTACACCACATTGCAGAAAATTAGCTTGTTTTACCTTATGGATGGACAGAACAGGCTACCCCAACTCATGCAATGTGGCTTAAACTGTGATGTTAAAACAAAAGTTATTGCTTATGGTAATTGGACAAGTATCTTGAAAATGCTTCCCTTTATCACTGTCCTTTCTGATTGGGTGCTTTTTTCCTCTTAAAGTGTAACTTCACCCAAACTGAGAAGTTCCGCTCCTCCTCTCCTTCTCTCCCCCCCTCCTCCTTCAGATTTGGCACATCATTTGTTTGTGGGGGGACATGTCTCAGGGCCCAGAAAGCTGCTGGACCAATCAGAGTGGCTCGCACATGCACAATGAGCAGCCAGTTGTGAAACTGCAAATAGTCTGTTGATCAAAGCCCCGTTAAGAAACCGGCCGGGTGAGGACACTGCTAGATTGTGGGTCAGGGGAGTGTCTAATTACTAAAAGTCAGCAGCTACAGTTTTTGTAGCTGCAGGCTTTTTTTTTTTTTTAATAGAGGACTGAAGAACCACTTTAAGTGGCTGCTAAAGTTCTTTTTACGAGGGTAATGTTATTTACTTGATTTTGCCATTAGGGATGCACCGAAATTTCGGCGATAACGGCTGAAAATGGCCTTTTCAGCAATTTGACGAAAGAGAAAAATGGCCGATAATGGAGCCGAAAATGGGGTGGGGTGGGGGCAGGGCCCTGCCCCCCACCCCTGGTGCCGCCCATCACGGGGGTGTCCTATAGCGCAGAAGAGAGGAGAGCTACCGCCGCCTGGTTGATTACAGCGCCGGGAACATCACAGCTTTCATTTCAATAGCTGTGTGTTCCCCGCCGCGCACATACAGCTCCTCCCCCTTGTCCAGGGAACTTTGATAGATCACCCGTCCCAGGATTCGACGGGTGATCTATTAAAGTGCCCGGACAAGGGGGAGGGGCTGTATGTGACAGCGCGTGGCGGGGAACACACAGCTATTTAAATGAAAGCTGTGATGTTCCTGGCGCTGTAATCAATCAGGCGGCGGCTCTCCTCTCTCTTCCCTCTCTTCCCATGCACAGTCTGGCTGCACTACTGGGGACTCAGGCCACTACTGGGGACTCAGGCCACTACTGGGGACTCAGGCCGGCTGCACTACTGGGGGCTCAGGCCGGCTGCACTACTGGGGGCTCAGGCCGGCTGCACTACTGGGGGCTCAGGCCGGCTGCACTACTGGGGGCTCAGGCCGGCTGCACTACTGGGGGCTCAGGCCGGCTGCACTACTGGGGGCTCAGGCCGGCTGCACTACTGGGGGCTCAGGCTTGCTGCACCTGACGGGCACTGGTGAGGCTGCAGTCTCTGACCATCTCCTTACCATGTCCCCAGTCTCTGACCATCTCCTGTATAAAAATATTTTTTTTAAAATAAGTTTTGGTATCGGTCATTTTTCGTTTTTCGGCCTAGTGTATTTTTCATTTTCGGTATATATTATAGGGTGCTGACAAACTTGCAGGCAGTTCTTCGCTTTCTTATTTATAGTATTTAGCAGAGTGCCATGAATGCACCTTAAAATAAGTATTTATTTGTAAAATATTATTTAAATCATTTAAACAATTACCATTTATTACATTTAAAAAATGACCATAATTGTACTAATGGTATTGTGTAGCAACATCACAGACACAGCAAGGGTGTAATGTATACATGCCCTTATGGCTGGGTTTCCACTATTGCGACTGGAAAGTTGTGCAATTTTGCTGCAATTTTGATGCAACTTGAAACAATGCCTGTGTATTCTTGAGTTCTATGGACCTCAAGTTGCATCAAAGTGGGACCAAAGTAGTGCAGGGACTACTTTTGATATGAACAGTACCTTATTGGAAATCATGGGGTGGGACATTTCATGTGACTTTGCAGTCCCAAGTTGCATGACAAGTCGCACTAGTGGAAACCGAGCCTAAAAGGAAGCTTGTGCAAAGAGAAATTAGAAGGCTGCCATTGCAGACCACCTCCAAACATTGCTAGTACTAAGTCATTGACATGACCTAAGTATGCAAATCAGGAAAGTCACAGTGACTCGCATAGCATTAATGGAAAAGTATGGCTCAAGCTCTTTTGGCCATACTTTTCCTGTAGGTCACAGAAGTGCACTTAGTTCTGCACCCAGATTCAGCCAACAGTGGGATAAAGTCTCCTGTGTTGGCTGACACCACAGAGCCAGTCCAGGCTCTGCAGGTATCCCAACAATAATGTCAGGATCTGCCCAAATGCCTGACCTGCAGCTCGCTTGGCCTCTGAGCATGTGGCTGGAAGACTGAGCCAGGGCCTCCACTATCCACTGCTCCAGTGAGCACTGGAAGGGCAGAGTATAGAGCGGTGACTAACAGTCATCGCTATGTGCTGAGAGCAGATCCGAGAACTGAGTGGTCAGCAGTCCTTGTGATTACTCAGTTCTTGGTGTAGAGTTGGCAGAGGACAGCTGCAACTTGGATTGATGCTGCAGCCGTCTACGTGAGTATGAATGTTTGTGTTCTTAGGACCCCACACTTCATCAGTGTGACTACCAGGGAACAAGCATCTTGATAATAAGAGGTCAACAGGTTAATAATGTGATGTTTTTTGTAGCAACATTGTAAGAGTCATAAAACTTTAAAAAATTGGATTATAAAGAAAGATAGCAAAGCTTCTCATTAGAAATAGGACACATGAGCTAATATTCTGAACTTCTGTTTCATACAATTGTGTCTTTCTTAGGTGATGAAGGTTATGGCGTTAAACCGTGGCTTCTAACTCCCTTTGACAAACCAGTTACAAAGGCAGAAATTCGATACAATATATCACACAGTTCAACTTATTCCGTTCTGGAGCGAACTGTTGAAGTGCTCAAAAGTCGTTTCCGCTGTTTGGATAACCCCAACGGAGTTCTGCTCTACAACCCAGAGAAAGTCTGTAAAATTATCCTTGTGTGCTGCATAATCCATAACATAGCAATCATGAAATGTCTAGATGTGGACATTGCACTGGATCTGAGACCTCCAATCAAAGATGAGTCTATAGA
Organism: Aquarana catesbeiana; assembly: GCF_042186555.1. Lineage (NCBI taxonomy): Eukaryota > Metazoa > Chordata > Amphibia > Anura > Ranidae > Aquarana > Aquarana catesbeiana. The sequence goes on along the minus strand of NC_133327.1, from coordinate 137,741,352 downwards.
GGATGACACAGAGGAAGGCACTCTTCAGCGGGATAAAGTTGTAGCCGAGTTCTTTCCCGGTAAGCTTCACCTCTCACTTTGAGAACATTCACTCAATGAATGTAGCAGAACTCCTACCTGGGACAACAGATTTTCTAGTGCAGCCTACAATAGTAGTTGGCATGTGATCAGGTACTATGAACAAAATGTAGTATTTCTGTTATCTGGTGTATATAGGAATATAGTAAGTGGAACACCTTTGAGGCATCAGGATTCTGATTTGAATTCAGATATTGCAAATGATTGTGTGTGTGTTACAATTTATTGTAGAGTATTTCTGTACATCTTTTAATTATGTTCCAGACTACAAAACAAAATGCAAGTCATTATTATTTTTTTATTCTGGAAATTCTTAAATATTTTATATACATATTTTGAATGTTTAATATTTACAACTTGCAATCTCCAGGTGCCAAGCTTGAGGCAAAGCTTCTACTTTCTAATTTACTGCTACAGTGTATCCTGTATAGACTATGTTGTAAATAGACCTTAGTAAAGAGCAGGTAATCAAATTACACACACAGCTGAATGACTTAGAGGGGACATTCCATTCCCCCTTTTTCTCTAACACAGTCCAACAGGATTGGCACGTAAGCCTGGTACACACAGGAGTCTAAAAAGAGAGACCATCCAACTAGACCATAAAAGTTGCCAACATCCCTGGGAAGAGGAAAAAAAGATTTGTTGGCTTTGTATATGTCAGTTTGTATCAATAAATTGCTTTTTTAATATACTGGTTTTGCTGTTAAAGTCCCATTTACCTTTGGGGGTATCTTTTTTTCCTGGTACACACAGGAAGTTTTTTTTTTTTTTTCCCTCAACCCAGTAGGCTAAATGAAAAAAAAACCTGAGAGGTTGCCATACTAACACATCCAGTGTTGTGCAGTGATCTCCCCCAGTGAGCTTTTGTGTTCTGACAGGGGGACTGCCACCTTGCCAGAACACCCCGATCAGGTCTTGCAGCCATTGGCTGCGGGAGCTGATCAGGTGCTGGTTGTTCGACAGAAGAAGGTTGTGAGACCGGCTTCTGTCAGACGGAGAGCTGTACATATGGGCGAATGTCAGCTGGTTTCTGTTGAAATGGCCAGCCTTCAGGCTGAGGCAGTTAACAAGCATACAGGTTTTCATAAAAGAAAGCCCACCATTTTTTTTTTTTTAATTCCTGGGAAAACTGGGACCACAATAAATGTTTTTTTTTTTTTCCAGTAAAGTAGGGAAGTGTAAAGCCTGGTAGACACAGGGGGAATATTAGCTGGTATCGGTCAGTTCAACAGAAACCAGCTAACATTCGACCTGAATGGCCCACTTCTGTCGATGCCAAAAAAAATCTGCCAACCGGCACCTGATCAGCGGTCTTGGCTAATGGCTGCGAACGCCGACCAGTGTGTTCTGGCAGGGGGGGCGGGCAGTCCCCCTGTCAGAACACAATAGCTCAGCTGGGAGATCGCTGTACTAACATCAGATTGTTAGTAAAGCAAGCTCCTTCTGATCTCTTCAGTTTTTTTTTTTTCATTCAGCCTGTTGGTTCGAACAAAAAAAAAAACGGTGTGTACTAGGCATTAAAACTTGTGTCTGGCGAGTAGTAATGTTGTGAATTGTGCAAGATTTGTGCAGCTTTATTAACCACTTCAGCCCCGGAAGAATTTACCCCCTTCCTGACCATAGCATTTTTTGCGATTCGGCACTGCGTCGCTTTAACTGACAATTGCGCTGTCGTGCGACGTTGTACCCAAACAAAATCTGCGTCCTTTTTTCCCCACAAATAGATCTTTCTTTTGGTGGTATTTGAACGCCTCTGCGGTTTTTATTTTTTGCGCTATAAACAAAAAAGAGCGACAATTTAGAAAAAAAAAACACAATATTTTGTACTTTTTGCTATAATAAATATCTCCATTTTTTTTTTTTTTTTAAAAAAGCACATTTTTTTCTCCGTTTAGGCCGATATGTATTCTTCTACATATTTTTGGTAAAAAAATTGCAATAAGCATATATTGATTGTTTTGCGCAAAAGTTATAGCGTCTACAAAATCGGGGATATATTTATAGCTATTTTATATAATTTTTTTTTTTACTAGTAATGGCTGTGATCTGCGATTTTTATCGTGACTGCGACATTATGGCGGACACATTGGACAATTTTGACACATTTTTGGAACCGTTGGCATTAATACAGCGATCAGTGTGATTAAAAATGCATTGATTACTGTGAAAATGTCACTGGCAGTGAAGGGGTTAACTATGTTCCCTGGGAGGTGATTATAACTGAAGGGGGAGGGGACTAACTAGAGGAAGTGACGGATTGTGGTTCCTAGCTAATAGGAACACAGGATCTGTCACTCTTAACAGAACAGGGAAGTATGTGTTTACACACACTCGTGCCTGTTCTGTCCTTCCTGGTCATGATCACTCGTGGCCGGCGGTCATCGCGATCCGGACCCCACGAGCCAACGTACAGCTACGTGGTTTCACGCAGGGGAGCCAACCTGCCACAGTATAACTGTGGCTGCTGGTCCGGAAGCGGTTAAATATACATAATTTTAAGAAAGATTGCTCTTTGTTTTTAGTAATGCATATTTCAAATGTTGATTTCCTTCTTACAGCTTTGGTCACAAGTGTCCTGTTTTTTTTTTTTTTCACAGTTTGAATGAACTGCAATGCTGTTCCAGTCCCAGATGCTGCAAGCATTTCATCCTATCACAATATGCATTTTTTTGTTATCATATATGTAGCAGTATTTTTTGTAATTTCACTTTTTTTCCGCTGCTAGTTGTTGCTATTTTTTAGCTGGATCTTCCGTCTTCTTTTTTTTTAAATATATAAATGTACCAGTTTGTTTTGTATTGTTCAGTATTGTAGCATACAGCATTACCCATTTCCTGTTGTTTATATGAAATGTTTTTGTTGGTTAAAATAAATAACGGCTTTTTTAAATAAAGTAAAATTTTTGTTCTAGGCGATTCAGATTATATACATGATCCGTTGAAAACATTTAGGGGGAGACTTACCAAAATTGGTGCACACAGAATCTAATTTTAGCTTGTTCAATTGAACTTTGGCAATAAAACATAGAAGCTGATTGGTTACCATGCAGAGCCACACCACACCAGTTTTAGTAACTCTCCCCCTTAGCCCGGGTTCACACCTATGCGAATTAGATGCGGCTTACACCGCATCTAATTCGCAGGACATTTTAAAATACATTCATATGAATGTATCTGGTTCACATATGTGCGTTGCATTCGCACTGCGCATTGCACAAAAAACGTGTGCGTTTTTTGGGCATTGCGGTGCGAACTACAAGCCTATTATCTCCTATGGGAACGCATCTGATTCGCAGATGCATTGCGTTCTGAACAAGGATTTTCTCTTTCTCCTCACTACACCTCCCCCTCTCCCCCCCCCTCCCTCCCCCTCTCCCTGCTCTCTAATCCTGAGCAAAAACGCAATGAATCCGTTGAACAGGAGATTGTTATCTCCCCAGTGAAACCTGAGCTTCAATTCGCACCGCACATGTGTGAAACCAGGCTCAATGAATAAACGGGACAAGCTTAGCCAATTTATGTCTGATGCGCAGAGATAGAGACACAGTCCTCTAGGCATGTACTGGACTTTTTAATCTCTCTGTTCAAACTTAAAGCGTTTGTTAGCCTTAAAAAAAAAAAAAAAAAAAAGTATCCTGTTCCGTTAAAGCATGTTATACAGCACAGTGCTTCTTTATGTGTCATTTGGCCCCCTGTAACACCTAAAAAAAAAAAAAAAAAACCTGGCTGCCAGTTTCTGCCCTCACCTTTTGTAAACTGACCATGGTTTATCATTGCTGCTGAGCCCTGACACCATGATCAGTTTACGCAGCTCTCCTGTCCTCTCCCCCCCCTTCCCTCCCTCCCTGCCTGTCAACTCCTGTGTCAGGGCCCGCCCACTCCCCTCCCCTCCTGTTGCTGAAATAACATTTCTCACTTTATATAAACCGCTCTGTCTCCCCCTGTTTTATATTAAAAAAAAAAAAATATATATATATATATATAATGAAGGTCAGTGTACAGGCAGTTTCTTTAAAATCTGTCGGGTTGCCAGCTTTATTTACAAGTGGTCTGCAAAGTAAGAAAAATAAACAAAACAGTAAAACAAATCCTTGCCATCCGGCGCTAAAATAAACAGTAGACTGCTCGCTATACGGTGTGGGGCTGGTCCCCGTCACCCACAAAACATGAGGTAAAGCAAACCTTTGTTTTCAGTCCAAACAGAGCTCCTCTCTCTCAGATTCCCTTCTGAGTCTCAGGCCAGAGCCCTGCTGTGCTCTCTTCCTGGTCCTTTAAAGTCCACCTGAACATGGACCAGAAGACCCGGACTGGAACCAAGCCTGCATAGAGGCTGGAAAAATCCGGCCCGGATTCCGGTTCAGTCTCTTACAATAGAACGAATGCGAGGTGAAATATACCGATTATCGATGACCTCATCTCGCATACTGTCACAATATATAGATTTTTTTTTTTTTTATAAAACACACACACAATCAGGGGGACATATCCTTAAGAGACAGAGCAGATTATATAAAGTAAGAAATGTGGGTTAACAAACACTTTAAGGTTAGAGTCAAATAACTAAAAGTACCATCACACTTTTGCACATAATTGCTGTGGGAATGTCCCTGTTGCAACTTCTGAATACCACTGGTTACTTACTGGCCACTACCAAGTCCATCTTTCAGCCTGTGACCAAGGTATTTTATCAGTTCTGGTCCTGATCCTACTATGCAGACCTTGGCGCACAGTATATAGAGTACGCAAATACCAAGAGCAGAAAATAGGCGTCTGCTTAAAGGCCTAAAATATTTATAACTGAGATCTTCAGAAGAGCTTCTCATTGGTAAGTGCACCACACTGACCAATGACCACTCATCCTTTCAAGCCTTATGATGACTGCTGTCTCCAGGGCTGCTAGAACAACATACTGTGTAGGGGAGTATCTTCTGTAATAGTAAACGTACCCTTTAATTTTCTCTTGGAGGGCAAGTGAGTACGGACATTCTGTCTTGGGTAGGGGTGCAACGGATCAAAAAACTCACGGTTCGGATCGTTCCTCGGATCAGGAGTCACGGTTCGGATCATTTTCGGATCAACAAAAAAAAAATCTCCCCCCACAGTAATATCCACAATCTCCCTATTGGCAGAGTATTGCAGGGTATTGGCGGGTATATTGGCAGGGTATTGCAGACTATTGTCAGGACATTGCAGAGTATTGGCACGGTTGCCATCCGATCTCTCCCCTCCACTGTACAGATCAGTACACAGAGGGGAGAGAGAGGAACCGGCGTCATGACACGATGCCGGTTTGTTACAAGTGATCACTCCGTCATCCGACGTGCTAAACGGCCGCCGGGTGTACCAAGATGGCCGCCGCTCCGGAGCTAGGCCAAAGCCGCGTACTTTCCTATGGCAGAGGCCACAGAGGTGTCCCGTACGGATCAACCTCCGCGGATCGGATCACGGATCGATGACAATCCGTTGCACCCCTAGTCTTGGGTAGGGGGAATATTACCATGTTGAAATTCAACCAAATATAATCAGGGGAATTCTGTTGGGTTTTATTTTCAGCACTGCGCTTTGACTAAAAAAAAATATTTTTTAGATGGGAGAACAATTATTGATTTTTAACACTCTGCTTTGAAAGAGCTTAGCCCTTTCAAAGCTTGTATAGTGGTATACCATTTTCAGCAAATATACTTTTAGGGCTCATTCTCTCTTTTGGTTGGGGGGTGGTAAATCAGGTGGTTGAGCCACATGTTTACCGCCACAGCTTCTCCCCCCTCTTAAGCTGCCACAAATGCAGCAACAATTATACCCTCTGCAACAATCAGAATGAAACCTAGTCAAGTGTCTGGGGCTGTGCCATGCAGTGCAGAATGTACAGGGTGGCAGTGATAGCTGCATGTCTAGTCTAAACTTAGCCTTATACTTTAATTTTCAGCAAATATACAATATGATAAGGTAGATAACAAGAGCCTTGAACATAACTAAATATTAGCAATACTTTGAAACTTGTTGTAAAAGTCTGCTAACGGCTTTTTTAAAGTGAATGCCACCACTCCAGTTATGACCTATATTTAACATAGATCATATTTGGAGTGCATAGATGGAGCTGAAGATTGTTTTAACCCTTTTGCTGGCACTGATGTAAACTATGTGCTCAATTATCTTCAACAGAATGCAGAGGTAAATTTAGGGGTATAATACACACCTGGGAATCTCTCCCCTGCACTATGCTATTACATGGGGGGCTTATCAGCCCCAATATGATAGCATTAAAGCCAAGTTGAAAAACAAATTTTTACTAATTAACAAAATGAAAAAACAAACACCCAAACACATTTTTAAAGGACCCCACATATGCGCACATATATTTATAAATACAAATGTGTGTGGGGTTGGCACTTGTACAGAAATAACAATTATGCCACGTGTATTGCCACACACACACTAGAATGAGAACAAATATTGTAGGGCCATTATGCACTGCTAATTCTAAACTGGTGATCTGTAAATAGGTTAAATCCTTCAAGGAAGCTGCATGAAGCTTGTGTTACACAATGCTCCTATATGTGTATAACCTAACTATAACATTCCCTGAGCTATACAAGGAAATATATCAAGCCATTTTTTTATATTCAATTTATTACTGGCCTGTAGACAAAACAGACAGTGAAAGGAGATTATCCAAAATGAGGTAAATCCCCTTGTGGAAAGTTGTTTTAGGTGTCCATATTGAAAAATGACCCTTCTTTTTCTTGTTCCGGTGATAAATTTTGGATTTTCAACTTTTGTCTCAGAGAGAGTTGTCACCAGGAGTAAATATCCCTAAGTAAGGGAAGACGGTAAAACCCCTAACATTTTGATTTTTTTTTTTTTGCTATTTGTGTCCAATTGAGATTTCCCAGTAAAGCCCCATACACACTATCAGATTTTCTGCTGATTTTTTCCTTCAGATTTACCAAAACCATATAATATGAGGTCAAACCTTAGGAGTTTCAATTTGTATGCAATCAGACAGGCCCTTGCAATACATGGTTTTGGTAAATCTGAAGACGAAAATCTGATAGTGTGTATGGGGTCTTAAGAGGAAATCCTCCAAAGTATGGGAGACACTGGTTGTCACCAGAACTAGTGACACATTGGAAGATTCCCCTTTATTCCAAAACTTGGAATTTTATTTTCAATAATAAGGGTAAACATGACAGAGAGAGTAATTCTCCCTACAGGAACACAGACGGTGATAAAAACCTGGCAGGTGTTCTAATCCCTCTTAATTCTAAGTGTAAAAAAAGTTTTGCCTTTAATCTGCCTGTTGGGCCAGGTAGATGGTCTCACCTACAACTGCTGGTAGTAGCTGTTTTATACTAGAACGGCACTTACACTGCATTGGAGAAAAAAAAAAACATTCTGCTCCCACTATAGCCTATTGGAAGCAATTGGTTAACACCAACCTACCACTCTACAAAGACACTTGTGCACACAGAGGCTGCAACCCGTAAGTTTAAAAAGGTCTGGGTGAAGTGGCTGGAGGATGCAGCCACAGCATAATTCCTCCGTTTATCAGTCTAGACCAGGGGGTTTATTGCTACTTATGAATTCACTCCTCCTATTACCCTGTCTTCGAAGGGAGGGACTTTTGTATGGATAAGCATCCTTGAATATACGCATACTTTTGCACGAGCCACACATGCAACTGTTGCATTATTTTTTTTATGGATGTATTGGGATTAACTTTTTTTTTGTTGTTGTATTATGTCGGTGCTGTGTTTTGGGCATCGGTTTTGGATAGTCTGCACCTGCGTGTTGGACTACCTGGCTGTTTTTTTTTTTTTTCTTTTAATCTATTATAAAGCAAAAAAAAAGGCTTTACCTTTAGAAGAGAGACCAGTCACATGCTGGTTCCACATGTTGAGTATGTTCAGTGCTCTTAACCACTCTTCAGGTAGGATGTGCTTGAACTGGAAAGTGCCAAGAGAAGGGCAACAAAGCTAATAAGGGGGCTGGAGGAACTCGGTTATGAGGAATGACTACAAACATTAACATTATTCTCCCTGGGAAAGAGATGCTTAAGAGGGGCTATGATAGCGATATACAAATCCTTAACTACCAGGCACTTACACCCCCTTCCTGCCCAGGCCATTTTTCAGCTTTCAGCGCTGTTGCACTTTGAATGACAATTTCATGGTCATGCTACACTGTATCCAAATTTTTTTGAATTTTCTTCACACAAATAGAGCTTTCTTTTGGTGGTATTTAATCACTGCTGGATTTTTTTATTTTTTTACTAAAAAAAAAAAATTTTTTTTAAAAAACAAGTTTTTTTACTTAGTTACAAAATTTACTGACAGAAACTAAGTAATTTTTCTCCTTCACTGATGTGGCAGCACTGATAGGTTTAACTGGTGGGCATTGATGAGGAGGCACTAATATGCCGTACTTATAGGCACTGATCAACAGCAGTGATGGGCGGCATTGATAGCCAGCACTGACTGGCATCGCTAATGGGCACTGATTGGTGACACTGTTGCCACTATATTGTAGTAGGGGCCCCCTTCTGCCAGCTTGGGTAGGGTTGCCACCTTTTCTTTAAGCTAAACCCGAACACTTTAGCGGCACACTGCAATTTTTTTTTTTGTAGAATACACATTTTTTGTGACAAAATAACATCTCTATTTGCATGTATCACAAGAGGGCCCCCCCCCCCCTTACATCAGAGTCACAGAGTTCCACCTTTGCGTGTGATTCTGCAGTTTCCATTGACTTCGGAAGCTGCAGAGTTCCCTATTACATCTGAATCTGCAGTTTCTCCTTACATTTGAATCTGCAGAGTTCCCCTTACACTGTAAGGGGTGATTCTGCAGACTCTGATGTACGGGAAAACACTTGGGGCTCTAATTTAAGAGGGAACACTGATGTAAAAAGGAATGCTGCAGACTCTGGTGTAAAGGAGAACTGTGATAACCAGAGCACCCCTTATATCCCCTCTTACATTAGTTTACTCACTGGGAGCCAGGAAGAGAAGAGAGGAAGACTTCACTAACAGTGGATGGATGGAGAGCTTACTAAGGGATTGGCACCTTTCCTCTTCTGGCTGTTGGGCATAAAAGGGAGAAGATGATCAGCTGTCTCCTCTTCTGTCCATGCGGGGGGAAAGGAGGGCGGTCATAGCTGGCTCTTGGCTGTGAGAGATACACTTGTAGCTCAGAGCCCTGCAGCCACTGGGGAGCATCATTCCGAGCTCTTGGGGTCCCCCCCCAGTGTGGTAGTTCTGCCATTGGCGTCTATAGGCATCTGGGCTTTCCGGGTGGGGGAATATGTTGGAATTTACATTTACAGAGGGTGAGGATCCCCTGTGCAAGAGGCCTTAAAGCATAACTTAAGGCAAAAGTTTTTTTTTTTTTAAGGGATTAGAGCACATTTTTTGATTGCTTCTTTTTGAATGCGGTGTCCCTGTTTGGGAGATTTGCCCTGTTTCCATGATCATTGAAAGTAAAATAAATGGGGGGGGGGATCTTCCAACGGGGACACTAGTTCTGGTGACCTGGGGCTGTTTGGCTATGGGACACAGCTAGCAAAAGAAAATATCATAGGGGTTATAACCCTCCCTTACACTATCCAATATGGAAAAAATAAAAGTTTTGCCTATAGTTCTACATTAAACTATCCACACCAATCCAATAGACTGTCAGTTAGACAGACTGTCCCATATAGACATGTTAGAAGAGAAATTTTATGCGATTTTTTTGCTGAGCCATGTACAGGGACCTGCTGGAGCGTGTCAGTTCAGAATTGCTTCTCTGCAACGCTGTGCAAGGAGAGTAGCTATAAGCAGGGATATTCAATTAGCGGACCTCGAGCTGTTGCAGAACTACAAGTCCCATGAGGCATAGCAAGACTCTGACAGCCACAAGCATGACACCCAGAGGCATAAGCATGATGGGACTTGTTTTGCAATAGCTGGAGGTCCGCTAATTGCATATCCCTGAGCTAGAGCATCAATTATTGATGAAGTGATCATCCTAAGTCCATTAACAGGGACAAAATGACACATTTGCAGTTTCCCAAATGCAGGAAAATCATTTAGTTGTTAAAGGGCAGTTATTTCTATGTACCCAACAACCTTTGCATTTGAGCATGATCTGCAAACTACAGGACAGTTGGAAACCCAGCCTTATTGCATCTTAGGCTGTCATTAAAATGTAAATTGCAAAACCTAGAGCTATGTTTAGATGTTGGCAGTTTCCACACAATAAACATTCTCCACAACATATTTAGTGCAGCTCATTTAGAAAACTTCTTCCTAAAAATGCTAGATGCCTGGTTGTCAGAATGATCCAGTAGCTTCAGTACAGAGTCACAAACCAAGACCAAATATGCAGATCAGAAGTCATGACTTCAACAGCTGCACATTTCTTCTGGATCAATATCTCACGCAGTTTAGTATCTAGTTTGTTCTTTGCCAGAGATGGCAAGCAATCTGCACATTTCTCTCAAGACAATTTTCTTTTTCTGAGTCGGGGGTGGAAGAGTGTAATTAAAGAATCTTGCATCAATGCGGACCAACACTTTTGCTAATGCAGCGACAGGTGCCCTGGAGAGATTACACATTAAGGGTCCATTCACATTAGAAATTGCACTTTTACTGTGCCCTTTTGAATTGCGTAGTGATATGATTTACCACGCATTTGCAGTGCATTTTTCCTAAGCTTGTATTTCCTTCAAGGTGACTTCTGTCCTCTTTGGGCTTTTAAGTGCACTGCATTGCAGAAAAATGCAGCTTACTGTGTCTGTGTGTGTGTGTGTGTGTGTGTGTGTATATATATATATTTTTTTTTTTTTTACTGCGCTACTGTAAACTATACCTATAGCATAACCTGAATTTTGGACTCTCTATGCAGTTGGAGTGCAGTCAAAAATGCATCCCACTGCATCTGGTATGAAATGGGCCCTAAATCCGATCAAAGATACTGCAGGCTTTACATGTTTTAGTTCACCAAAGGATGCACACATTGCTGTGAGGGATGCCACTTCTAAGACGCACAGCATTTGCACAGGAATGTGTGCGAGTTGGAACAAGCTTGTTTTGTTTCCCTTAGGCTGGCACCTATTCACATTGCTTCTGTATAAAACGGTATAAATATTTAAAAACCCCAGTGAACTGCATTCCTAGAATTGGAAAAACAGTCATTTGTAGCACATAGGAAAAATGGCAGAACCAAGAGGGGAAGCTCTGTGTGCAACACCAAAAAAAAAAAAAAAAAAGTCTCCCCCCCCCACATTTGTGTCACTTATAATAAATCGGACAGTGCAAGGTCTAATGGGGCAGTAGTACCAACTGATATGAAATTATTGTTACTCCCAAACACCTCCATTTCTATAATTTAGGACACTCAGGGAAAAGGCATACAGCCAGAAAATGCAAGCAGAGCATGCAGCACCTACATGTACAGTAAACTACAGGACAGTTCTCAAAATGTCTGTCACATTATAAATATAAAAATGTCAATTATAACCAGCTCACAGGCCTATTCACACCTATGCCAACATGTTGTATAAAACAAGTGTCAATGCACATACTTAGGTGAAAATGGGTCCTTATAGTTTCCCTTATTCACATGCCCTTGTCCATATTTTTTCACATGCATTTCCAATTGAAATCGGTGGAAAAAGTATTAAAATAATGCACATTTGTGTACAATGCAAGATGCCCATTTTGATGGGTTTTCATCTATTTCAATGGAAAGCACATAGCGTGAATCAATATTCCAAAAAAGAAACTTCAGAACTCAATGTCAACCAGTCACAGAGGAGACCTCTACCTTAAATGCATTTTCATGTTGTAAAATTCTTGCATTTTTTCACCATGAAAATGCAATAGGCCCTTAGCATCTTACAAAATGTTAAGAGCTTGTTACATATTAACAGACATTAAACCAATAAGAAGAGTTATTTAGAATGTTCAAGAATACACATTTAGTTTGGGACCTGGAAAAGCACAGTCTGATAACCAGCAATTATATCTTTATATTTTTAAAGTAACTGTCTTTGGACATTCCATCTTGAAAGCATCCCCTCTATTTATATGCACAACAATAGACCTACCCCAGTCTACAGCATTCATTTTCTGCCTGTAACTATGTGGCCAAGAATATCTTTGCAACCATGGCATTAAAGAGCTGCAGCCCAGCCCTTAATGTACTATGGAACAATTGGTATAAGTGTACATTCATGCAGGCTCCAAAGCGTTCAAAAAAAACAAAAAAAAAAACAAAGGCAAGTGCAGGGTGTGTTAGTATTGGGTTCAGGCCCTGCTCAGCTTTCTAAAACCCTGAGATCCTGGACTCACGCTCATAACTGCACCTAACTTCTCACAGTTACCTGGTCTGGTCAGGTGTTCCTATGAAGCATCTAGAACAGGGTAGGTCACCACTTTACCAGGTAAAGCCAAGTGAGATATTTTATGGTCAGAGGAGAAAGGAGCAGAACAAGGCATCTTATGTATAGTTCTTCAGGAGCTATGTATGCCAATGGCCAAAATTCCTCCCTTACACCCTCATATAAACAGACCTTCGATCAGATAACTGGCTTCTTATGTCTTAGCCTATACTGGAGCACACTTGGATTTGTCATCATAGCCTTGCAAAAAAAAAAACTTAAAAAAAAACTTAAATGAGAGCAGCGCAGGACCTTGACACAAAATGTTCACCCAAAACAAAGGGGGAGCAGTGACGTGCAGGCCAAATAAAGACAGTGAGCAAGATGCAGATAGAAAAGCAACTTTTGTAAACAATATTCTAAGAGAACATTTCATCAGAATGTTCCCCTGTGGAATATTACAAGAACAATTCTGTATTATGACATGTCAGATGATGGAGTGACCACAATGCACTTGCATGGGATGGACAGGTGCTGAGGATAAAAACTTTATTAACCAGAAGACTACTGTCCAGAAATAAATACTGTAACATGACATCATAAAATAGGTGATTTTAACTCATTCTGTAAATGTTTGTCTTAGAGGAAGACAGTTCAGTGATAAGCAGTAGTATTGTTTTGGAAGGTAACAGAATGAGCACTGAACATATACTTTGATGCAAGAGGATCATGCAGTGCACAAGGAAATTAAGAGTGTGATGGAGTGATTAGATGGTCACACAAAAGATGAATGTTTTATGACAGAATGCATTTGCACTGTGCTGCTACAATATGAGTGAGGCGGCTTTATGCCCTCAAATTAACTCAGAATCGAACAAAAGTTGCATCAATCTGGCGGACACAGGGCAGCGCCAACATAATTTTGCGCCTGTATTGGTTATCTTTCTGCAGAGGGTTCCTTTCTAGATACACGGTCTGCAAACCTTGGGCACCGCTTAATTCTTCTAAGTCTGCCCAATTATCCACCAAGTTGTCATTCATCTGTGATAAGAAGAAAACACAAACTTGTAATTTTCCAAATAGAGACAAAATAAGAGTATTTGCTGACAAAGACCACAGTCCACTTTAATTTTCTAGGCTTATTCAACCAATTTTCCATCAAAAAACAATAAAATAGATCAGGAAAAAACTACCACAAATTGTTTTTATGAAAACCATGAAATGGTGGTCGGTTGTTTTTGCAAAACATGGTTAAAAAAAATAAAAATTGTCTGGAAACTTATAGTTTAACTGCTTCCGGACCAACCGCCGCAGTTTTACTGCGGCAGGTTGGCTCCCATGCGCGAAACCACGTAACTATACGTTGGCTCGCCGGGTCCGGATAGCAGGCGCGCGCCCGTTGCACAGCGGGGGTGCAGATGCTTGTGGCAGATGGTCGCGATGACCGCCGGCCACGTGCGATCATGAGCTTGAGACACAGAACAGGGACAAGTGTGTGTAAACATAGACTTCCCTGTTCTGACAGGAGTGACAGATCGTGTGTTCCTATTAGCTAGGAACCACGATCCGTCACTTCCTCTAGTTAGTCCCCTCCCCCTTTAGTTAGAATCACCTTCCAGGGAACACAGTTAACCCCTTCACCGACCCCCTAGAGTTAACCCTTCACTGCCAGTGACATTTTTACACCAATCAATGCATTTTTTAAAATCGCACTGATCGCTGTATTAATGCCAATGGCTCCAAAAATGTTTCAAAATTGTCTGATGTGTCCGCCGTAATGTCGCAGTCACGATAAAAAAAAAAAAAAAAAAAAAAATAATATAATAATAAAGCACAGATCGCCTCCATTACTAGTAAAAAAAAAAAAAAAAAAAAAAAAAAAAAAAAAAAGCGCTATAAATCTATCCCCTATTTTGTAGATGCTATAACTTTTTTTTTACCAAAAAAAAGGTAGAAGAATACATAGCCTAAACTGAGGAAAATTTTTTTTTTTTTTTTTTTTTTTTTTTTAATATATATATTTTTGGGGGATATTATAGCAAAAAGTAAAAAATAGGGCGTTATTTTCAAAATTGTCGCTTCTTTTTGTTTATAGCGCAAAAAATAAAAAACGCAGAGGCGATCAAATACCACCAAAAGAAAGCTCTATTTGTGAGTAAAAAAAAAAAAAAAAAAAAATCAATTTTGTTTGGGTACAATGTCGCACCACCGCGCAATTGTTAGTTAAAGCGGCGCAGTGCCGAATCGCAAAAGTTGCGCTGGTCAGGAAGGGGGTAAATTCTTCTGGGGCTGAAGTGGTTAAGGTCAAAACAGTAATTGCAAACCTGAAATGGGACCATTTTTTCAGTTCACACACGAATGAAAATGAACACTGACAACTCTGGATGTCCTGTTTCATCAGCCCAGTGGAACAGATTATACAATTTAAACTGGATTATGGACTGGGGGATCAATTTTTTTAATAATAGCTGGGCGCAATTGCAACCGTGAGTCAATTTTAATGTGCTTTGACCATTTTTTTTTCCCTTTAGAAATGTAATTTTTGCTGCAGCATGTCTTATGCATGCTACAAATGTACCACTTTACAGGCAGACTAAGGGGACCCCAGACTGGGACACAGGAAGTGACAATCCCCATTCCCCACCTTAGCAGGAAAGTGACAATCCGCAATGTGTGGCAGGTGACGTGGCAAGCGACGTCGCAAGCGGACAATCCGCAA
This sequence comes from Aquarana catesbeiana, assembly GCF_042186555.1. Taxonomy (NCBI): domain Eukaryota; kingdom Metazoa; phylum Chordata; class Amphibia; order Anura; family Ranidae; genus Aquarana; species Aquarana catesbeiana. Next base: position 137,726,190 of record NC_133327.1, on the reverse strand, counting down.
CTTGTGCCATGCGACACACTCGGGGCTCCCACTGATTCTGCAATTCTGTATTTATGTAATGATAGAAATAATGCGCTTCAATCATCCTGACACCATAACAACCATGGTGCCGTGACGATTGAAGCGTTAAAGCGTTAACACCAACCATTTCCTAAATAAATTGCCCCCCCCCCCCAAAAAAAAAAATAGGATTTTTTAAAACAGCTTACCTGTAAAATCCTTTTCTTTCGAAGGACATCACGGGACACAGAGCCACAGTAATTACTGATGGGTTATATAGGTATCACTGGTGATTGGACACTGGCACACCCTATCAGGAAGTTCAACCCCCTATATAATCCCTCCCCCTTGCAGGGATACCTCAGTTTTGTAGCCAAGCAATATAGTGTATTAGAAGAGGGGCGGGACCTCTGTGTCCCGTGATGTCCTTCGAAAGAAAAGGATTTTACAGGTAAGCTGTTTTAAAAAATCCTATTTTCTTTCTCGAACATCACGGGACACAGAGCCACAGTAATTACTGATGGGATGTCCCAGAGCAATGCTACCTGAGGGGGGGGAACCACGACCAAGTAGGGTGCAATCAGACCTGAGGACCCTGTACCGCTGCCTGCGGCACACTACGCCCAAAGGCGATATCCTCATGCCTTCTCACATCCACCTGATAGAATCTGGTGAATGTATGAACTGAAGACCAGGTTGCGGCCTTGCAGATTTGAGCCATAGAGGCCCGGTGATGCACTGCCCAAGAAGCACCAATAGCCCTTGTGGAATGTGCCCTGATCTGAAACGGAGGAATCTTCTGTTTCAAACCGTAAGCTTGAATGATCAACTGTCGAATCCATTTAGAAATGGTAGCTTTTGACGCTGCCTGTCCTCTATTGGGACCCTCTGGCAGCACAAACAAAACGTCCGTCTTGCGGATCTGAGCAGTTGCCCCTAGATAGGCCTTAACTGCTCTTACTACATCCAACGAATGTAGAGATCTCTCTTCCGGAGAACAGGGATCTGGAAAAAAGGAAGGTAGAACAATGTCTTGGTTTAAATGAAAATCAGAAACCACCTTCGGTAAAAAACTAGGATGAGGGTGTAGTACCACTCTATCCTTGTGTATAATCAAATAAGGCTCCTTACAGGAAAGAGCTGCTAATTCTGATACTCTTCTAGCAGGAGAGATGGCCACCAGAAAAATTAATTTCCTTGTCAACAAGACCAAAGGAATCTGACTTATTGGTTCAAAAGGCTGTTTCTGTAACACAGCCAGGACCAAATTCAAGTCCCAGGGGTTTAGGGGCGCTTTAACCGGAGGATTAAGACGCATCACCCCCTCCATAAAGTTTCGGACCAAAGAATGCGAAGCAAGTGGCCGCTGAAATAATACTGATAAAGCAGAAACCTGGCCCTTGATGGTACTCAAGGCCAGCTTCATCTCTAATCCCATCTGTAGAAAATCAAGGATTCTACCTATGACATATTTCCTGGGATGCCAACCTCTGGATTCACACCAGGTTATATAAGCCTTCCAGACTCTATGATAAATCATCCTGGAAGCTGGCTTCCTTGCATTAATCAAGGTAGATATGACAGGACCTGAGAGCCCACGACTCTTCAGAACGTGGGTCTCAATAGCCAAACCGTCAAATTTAGCATTTGTAAGGCAGGATGGAACACTGGACCCTGAGATAACAGGTCTGGGCGTACCGGTAGGGTCCACGGGGAACCCACCGTCATCCTTACTATTTCTGCATACCAAGTCCTTCTGGGCCAAGCGGGGGCCACCAGAAGTACCGACTTCCTTTCCTGCCTGATCCTGCGAAGGAGTCGTGGTAGTAGCAGAATAGGCGGGAATGCGTAAATCAGTGAGAACCGATGCCACGGAATCACCAATGCATCCGTCCCGCATGCAAGAGGATCTTTTGTCCTTGCCACAAATCTGTCTATCTTTTTGTTGAATCGGGATGCAAAGAGATCTACATCTGGAACCCCCATCTTTGGCATATGGCCCAAAAGACATCGGGATGCAGAGACCATTCCCCTGGAAGTAACTGCTGGCGACTTAGATAGTCCGCCTGCCAATTCTCTATTCCCGGGATGAAAACTGCCGATATGCATGGCACATGCATCTCTGCCCAGACTAGGATCTGGTTCACCTCTTTTTGAGCAGCTCGGCTCCGGGTGCCTCCCTGATGATTGACATAAGCCACTGCTGTGGCATTGTCGGACTGGATCCTGACCGGACAACCCTGTAGCCTGATAGTCCAGGCTTTTAGAGCTAGATGTATCGCCCGGATCTCCAGAATGTTGATGGGTAAGGTCCTCTCTGTCTTGGACCATACCCCTTGGACCGCAGCCTGTTCCAGAACTGCTCCCCAACCTGACAGACTGGGATCTGTTGTTACCACCGTCCAGGTAACCGGTAGAAAGGATTTCCCCTTCTGCAGGTTTTCGGGTATGAGCCACCAATTGAGGCTCTGACGCACCGCATGCGACAGGTGCATCGGAAAGTCTAATGCCTGAACCTTCTTGTTCCAGGTCGACAGAATACTGTGTTGCAGCATTCTTGAGTGAAACTGAGCATAGGGAACTGCTTCGAATGAAGACACCATCTTCGCTAGTAGCCTCATACAAAGGCGGACTGAGGGACCCTTCTTGGTCCTTACTGTCAGAATCAGCTCTCTCAAAGCAGTGATCTTTGCCTGGGGTAGAAATATTTTCTCCTGGCTTGTATCTATAATCAGACCTAAATACTCCAGTCTTCTTACTGGTTTTAGGAAAGACTTTTCTAAGTTGAGGATCCAACCCAGGTGTTCTAGATACCTGACCGTGGTCCTCAAGTTTCCATTCAAAGAGGCTACCGACCGGTCTATCAAGAGCAGGTCGTCTAGGTATGCTATGACAGCTATACCCTGAGCCCTTAATCTGGCCAGAGGAGGAGCCAAGATCTTTGTGAACACTCGAGGTGCAGTGGCTATCCCAAAAGGCAGAGCCACAAACTGGAAATGGCGCCCTCCTACCTCGAAGCGCAGAAACTTCTGATGAGCAGGAAAAATGGGCACATGCAGATATGCATCTCTGATGTCTATTGATGCCAGAAATTCTCCTCCCTGCAGGGTGGGAACTACTGTTCGAATTGATTCCATGCGGAAGGATTGAATCCTTAGGAATCGGTTCAGATCCCTTAAGTCCAAAATGGGCCTGACATCCCCATTTGGCTTTTGGACCGTAAAAAGGTTGGAATAGAAGCCCAATCCCTGGTCCTTTGCGGGAACTATCATAATGACCTCCTGCGACAAAAGTCGCTCTAACGCTAGAAGGAGCGACTGCTTCTTCTCTGGGTCTCTGGGAACATTTGATCTGAGGAACCGAGGAGAAGGGAATTCCTGAAACTCCAGCTTGTACCCTAAGGTTACCGTGGAGACTACCCATCTGTCCTGGAAGTCCTCGTGCCAGAGCTCTGAGAACTGTCGCAGTCTTCCCCCCACTCGAGTGAGCGGGGGCGCCCCCTCACGCAGAGGTCTTAGTGTTTTGCCTAGTAGGCTTCTTTCCCCAGGACTTCTTTTGTCCCTGGGGTTGACTCTTGTCTCTGGACCCCGATGGAGGCGGCCGTCGAGACTGCCTTGAGGCTGAAGCCCCCGGCGCTGGGGAAAGAGTCTGTTTGAAAGAGGGACGCTTACTCTTCTTCTTGACAGGTAAGAGAGTGCTTTTCCCACAAGAGATTCTCTTGATATAATTATCCAAGTCCTCTCCAAACAACCTTGCACCACGAAATGGAAACCCAGCCAGTAGCTTCTTACATGGTGCTTCGGCTGACCAATTTTTCAACCATAGGATTCTACGTATATGCACCAACCCCAGTGAAAGACGGGAGGTTTGCACGATAGAATCTCTAATGGCGTCAACCACAAAGCATAAGGCCGCTGGAAGGTTAGCAAACCTCTGGGCCTGCTGTTCAGGTAATACTTTGATGACCTGCTTAACATGGTCTCTTAAGTATTGACAGACTCCAATCGCTGCTACTGCAGGTTGGGCCATTGATCCTGCTAAGGAGAAAACATCCTTCAATAGGGATTCCATCCTTTTATCTACAGGATCCCTGAGCATCTGAGCATTGTCTACGGGACAAGTCAGGCTATTATTTACGGAGGAAATGGCGGCATCAATAGCCGGTATTCCCCACATTTTAATAAACTTTTCTTCCATCGGATAAAGTGTTGAAAACGTTCTCGGCGGAAAAAAACGTTTGTCTGGGTGATCCCACTCAGAATAAATAAGCTTTTCAAGTAAAGTATGAACAGGAAAAGCATGTGCTGCTTGGAAAGGTTTCAGTGACCCCAAAGCAGAAGAGGATTCTTTAGCAGTTTCAGGTATGGGCAACTTAAATGTGGAGCGGACCAATCCAGTGAGGATCTGCACTAAGACTTTCTCCTCTTGGGAAGTCGCAGAGGGTCCCTCTCCACCTGAATCCTCCGAAGAGGAATCATCCATCCCATCCCGATCCTCTGAAAGGGATTCATCTCCTTTATCCCAGAGCTCCTCTGTCTGAGGGTCTTGGGGAACAGAGGAAAGCCTAGTGCGTTTTCTTCCACTGAGTGAAGACGTAATCACGGCCATTAATCTTTCCTCTAGACCATTAATGGTTGAGGAAAAAACCTCTTGTGTAATATATACAGGGGCTGAAGTGCCAGAAGCAGGTGTAGCCCCTGACCCCGATGGCTCTCCCTGGCTAGCCGTCCCTGGCCCATCTTTAGGGGGGGAGGATGCTGCCGACAGGGGGCCCTCAGAACCTGAACGAGATCCCCTAGTGTCTCTGGTTCCTGGGGTGCTTGAACCTCTTCTACCCATAGTGCAAAGCAACAAGGTGTGAGGTATACAAATGAACACTGCCCGCTGAGCGATGTAGTCTGGCTAAAAGCCTTGCTACCCAATGCTCAGTCTGGTGTTACTTCAGTAAATGCTGCCTAGGAGAATGCCTGTGTCCCACCTTACATGAGACCGTCAGCTCTGTGTCTCTCAGAAGGCTGAGTGCACCTGTACAGAGTGCCTTTAATAGCCTGCAGCTGGCCTGAGTGGGAGTCTAAACACTCTGTGCTGACGTCCCGCCCCCTCCTCTACCGCCCCCGGTGGTCACAATAGGCATAGCATGCATTTACCTTAAAGGAGAAAAGCCACTAGAACTCAAAAATTCTGTGGAATCTCCTCTTACCTTATCCAGCCGCAGGGTGCTGTTTACACAGACCCAATCTTCACCTCTCACGGTGGGCTCCGTTTGAAAAAACCGTCAGAGACTGGGGCCCCCATCAGTAGGGGGATCCAACAGTTCTGGGACCGTAAAGCACCTCGCCAGAAATTAGAAAGTTTAAAGCCATTTTCTGATCTGCAGGGTCCAGCTCTCTAAAAAGAGAAGCATTACGGGTAAAACCTCGTTTCTTCGGACACGAGGCCCGGGTACCATTCAATTCGGCCATGAAAAGACACTTTGAATGGATCCGGTTCGCCTGGCTTGCCCCAGTATAGGATATCAGGATATTCCCTTTGGAGCTCAGCACAGGACATCTTTACACGTCCATCACCTAAGACACTGGCGTAAAAACTGAGGTATCCCTGCAAGGGGGAGGGATTATATAGGGGGTTGAACTTCCTGATAGGGTGTGCCAGTGTCCAATCACCAGTGATACCTATATAACCCATCAGTAATTACTGTGGCTCTGTGTCCCGTGATGTTCGAGAAAGAAATCGTATTTTCTGGCAGTGTCCCTCCCAAGACTAGACTCTGGATCCGCCCCTGGGTGAGGATGAGGAATGCAAGTTTACTGTTGAGCCTCCCGGCCCTGCGAGTCCGGCCCTGTCCCGACACACGTAGCCGCATACAGCAGCCACTGTGCCATCAAACGCAGCCACTGTACCCATAAATTGCCACAACGGTGCCCATCAAACACCGCCACTATGCCCATCAAGCGCCGGGGCCGGACACCTGAATAGGGGGGCGGCAGCGGCGACAATAGATTGATGGGTGCAGGAGAGAGGGGGCAGCGCTCGTGCGCCCTCTATGGACGCACCGCCGCTGAGGTCAGCAATGTGTGTCCTTCAGAGGCTGCATACAGTATACTGCATACTTTGTTGCTCGAAATATAAGCTGTTGCCTGGGTACTGTGCCACATGGGTGTGGTAATTTGTTGTTCAATGGCATTCGTTAATTTTTTTTTTTGTGTGTGTGTGCTCATACAACACTTTGCTATGGGGCCCTGTGATTTCTAGTTACGTCCCTGACAGGTTCTGAGGCTAATTTAATGAAGATGAGGCACCAAGTGAGTTTAATTACCCCCTAATCAGCCACAGAACCTACGTAATTAATATATGTGTTCGGTTTTAAAGGGATGAGGTGTGAATGAGCCTTAAGTCACGTGATAAGTCACGGGGTGTCCGAGTTCTGCAAGAAAGTGGGAGGATGATGCTCACCACTGCAGAGGGACATGAAGGAGAAGGAAGAAAAAAATATTAGCTAAGCTCCTGCTTTTTCCACCTTCCCTCAGTAGCAGGGTATGTCTCGTCATTGCTCTTGCTTCTTAGTCCTTTCTTTTTCTCTAGTCAGTGAGACTCCATCTCATCCACTCCTGATTCTCCCTCCACTCCCTTGGCAGAAGCATATGTATTCATCTAATCAGAGTCAGGCTCTAATGAGTCTTCCCTACTGTCTGCTAATACGTGTATTCTCAGCATAGTCCAAGAATAACAAGGACAAGAGAAAAATGTGGCTGTGCAAAGCAGACCGAGACCTGCAGCCCGAGGGAGGATGTCCAATGTCCAAGCATTTCATAATGTGCTAGTATGCGATGCAGTATGCAATTGCCTTATAGGTATTTTTTTTTTTTTTTTTTTAAACAGCTGCAGTTTACTACCGCTTTAAGGACCAACAGGTATGAATGTAATTATCTGATCAAATTAAAGATACCAGTAAGGAGAGAACAAGCATTCTTCAACTAAGGACAAGGCTGCTTGAAACAGGACACGGTATACAAGCTAGCACCGATAGGGAATACTACTTCAGCTACAAATACAAGTAAAAAAATAGGAAAAACCTACCCAGAATTCTTGGAGTTCTGTCAAATGCCTGATATTTTCAATTCTCTTAATTCTATTAGAAGCAACATCCAAAGTAGTGAGCTTGGTCTGAAAACAAGAAGCAGAAAATATTAAGTCCTGACTGTGATCAATTCCCACATAAAGTTATCAGTTACCAACTAATCTCTTCCAGTCAGCAACTCACATTGTTCTCCAGACCCTCCAAAACTTGGATGCCATTATCGCTTAGGTAGAGCTCACGCAAATTCACTAGACTCTGCAAACCTTCAATCTTTGTAAGGCGATTACTCTAAAAGCAAGAGAATGACAGGAATATTTACACAATGACTTAAATAATTTCCTGTAATGACATCTTTCTACCACTGCACAATTGTTCTACTGGCTATTTTTAAAATAAAGAAATGCCTATATGGTGGGTTACTTTTACTGAACATATTCCTGGCTATGTGTTTTTTTTTCTAGATCTGTTCTACTGAGTTTAATCTGCACACGGGTTTAGTGTTGAGCAGATCAAAGTATTGGAATGGCCCAGCTGGAGCCCAGATCTGAATCCAATTGAAGTCTGTGGGGTCCCCTGAAGAGGGCTGTGCAAAGGAGATGCCCTCTCAATCTGACAGATTGGAGCTCTTTTGCAAGGAAGAATGAGCAACAATTCCCAAGGCAAGATGTGCCATGCTCATGGACTCCTACCCCAAAAGGCTGAATATGTTCCCAAAATTGAAAAAAGTGCTTCAACAAGTATTATGTCACGTACACACGATCGGACTTTCTGGCATACTTGGTCCAGCAGACTTTCCGACGGACTTTGTCCGCCAGGTGCGCCGGACTTAAAAAACGGACGGACTTGCCCACACACGACCGGACTTTCCGGCGGGCTAGGTCTGCCCGTCTTTCCGACGGATTTTCGCCGGAGTTACGGCGGACTTTCAGAATGAACAGACTTGCCTACACACGGACAAGTCCGTTCATTTTGAACGTGACTCAGGTACGACGGGACTAGAAAACGAAGTCAATCTTGCCGGTTTTAATCGGCGAGATTGACACCTTGCGGGTCGCGGGTCATACCAGGCCCTTAGGTCTGGTATGGATTATAAAGGGAACCCCCTACGCCGATAAAACGGCGTGGGGTCCCCCCCTAAAATCCATACCAGACCCCGATCCGAGCATGCAGCCCGGCCGGTCAGGAAAGGGGGTGGGGACGAGCGAGCCCCCCCCCCCGAACCGTACCAGGCCGCATGCCCTCAACATGGGGGGTGGGTGCTTTTGGGGAGGGGGTGCCCTGCGGGGCCCCCCCACCCCAAAGCACCTTGTTCCCATGTTGATGAGGACAAGGGCCTGCGGGCGGGGGGCTTATCGGAATCTGGGAGCCCCCTATAATAAGAGGGCCCCCAGATCCTGGCCCCCCACCCTATGTGAATGAGTATGGGGTACATGGTACCCCTACCCATTCACCTAGGGAAAAAGTGTCAATAATAAAACACACTACACACTACTTTTTAAATAATTAAATAGCTTCGGGGGGGGGGTCTTCCTCTGGCTTCGGGGGTCCCTCCGGTTCCTCTTCTCCTGGCGTCCGGTTGGTTCTGGACTTCTGGGCTTCTTGTCTTCTTCCCTCTTCTCTTCTCCAGATGTTGACACGACGCTCTCTCCGGCTGGACTGCTCTCTAAACACTCCGCTGTGACTTATATAGGCTGATACCCCGCCCCCTTATGACATCACAGTCCCTGGGCATGCTGGGACTGTGACGTTTTAGGGGGCGTGGTCAACATCACGCGGTGACCACGCCCCCTAAAACGTCAGTCCCAGCATGCCCAGGGACTGTGATGTCATAAGGGGGCGGGGTCTCCGCCTATATAAGTCACAGCGGAGTGCTCAGAGAGCAGTCCAGCCGGAGAGAGCGTCGTGTCAACATCTGGAGAAGAGAAGAGGGAAGAAGACAAGAAGCCCAGACCTCCGCTGACAAAAGAGCGGCATGAAGACAGCGGAGGAGCCGGCCGAAGAACTGGAACACCGGGAGAAGAGGCCAGAGAGAGAGCGGAGAAGAACCAACCGGACGCCGGGAGAAGAGGAACCGGAGGGACCCCCGAAGCCGGAGGAAGACCCCCCCCCCGGAGCTGTTTAATAAATTATTTAAAAAACCTGTGTAGTGTGTTTTATTATTGACACTTTTTCCCTAGGTGAATGGGTAGGGGTACAATGTACCCCATACTCATTCACATAGGGTGGGGGGCCGGGATCTGGGGGCCCTCTTATTATAGGGGGCTCCCGGATTCCGATAAGTCCCCGGCCCGCAGACGCCGACAACCTATGATCAGGGTTGTCGGGAAGAGGCCCTTGTCCTAATCAACATGGGGACAAGGTGCTTTGGGGTGGGGGGGCCCACAGGGCCCCCCCCTCCCCCAAAGCACCCACCCTCCCATGTTGAGGGCATGCGGCCTGGTACGGTTCAGGAGGGGGCGCTCGGTCGTCCCCACCCCCTTTCCTGACCGGGCTGCGTGCTCGGATCGGGGTCTGGTATGGATTTTAGGGGGCACCCCACGCCGTTTTTTCGGTGTAGGGGGTTCCCTTTTAAAATCCATACAAGACCTAAGGGCCTGGTATGTCCCATGCTCGCTGCAATAGGAAAATTTGTTTTTCCTATTGCAGCGAGCGCGAAATGCAATACCCTGCCCTTGCGACGTATCTGGTCCGTTGGACCAGCATACAGACGAGCGGGCTTTCCGTCAGAAACTGAGTCAGACGGAAAGATTTAAAACATGTTTCAAATCTAGGTCCGGCGGACTGGATTGTCCGGCGGACCAAGTATGCCAGAAAGTCCGCTCGTGTGTACACGGCCTTAGTTTAAGGGTGTGCATATTTATGTAACCACGATACTGTAAGATTATTTAATTTTCCCTCCTTTAAAGATTTCAGTCAAAATTGAACAGATTATAGATTACATTATAAAAGATAGAAAAAAACCAAATAGATTTATATTGGTCTGATTTTCTTTATATCCCAAAAACCCTTACATATTTACAGGGGTGTGTAGACTTTTTATATCCACTGTATGCATATATTATTTGTTGTTTGTACCCATAGTCAGGCCAAGAAACAATCGTGTGCATTTTGCTTTTTTAAATTCCTTACAAGTAAATTCCCTTTACAAGTTTAAAACTGTTTTTTTTTGCTAGAAAATTACTTAGAACCCCCAAACATTATATATTGTTTTTTTCTAACACCCTAGAGAATAAAATGGTGGTCATTGCAATGCTTTTTTTCACACCGTATTTGTGCAGCGGTCTTACAAGCGCATAAGTTAGCCCAATTTTTTTTTATATTGTGAAAGATAATGTCACGCCAAGTAAATTGATACCCAACATGTCACGCTTCAAAACTGCGCCCGCGGAATGGCGTCAAACTTTTACCCTCAAAAATGTCCATAGGCGACATTTAAAAAGGAGGTCTAGGGCTAGAATTATTGCTCTCACGCTAATGATCGCAGCGTTACCTCACATGTGTTTTGACCACCGTTTTCATATGCGGGCGCTACTCACGTATGTGTTTGCTTCTACGCGCAAGCTCGTCGGGACAGGGCGCTTTAAAAAACATTTTTTCTTTATTATTTATTTTACTTGATTTCATTTTTTCACTGTTTAAAAAAAATAAAAAAAAAAAAATTTGTGTCACTTTTTTTCCCAATTACAAGGAATGTAAACATCCCTTGTAATAGGAAAAAAAAAAAAAGCATGACAGGTCCTCTTAAATATGAGATCTGGGGTCAAAAAGACCTCAGATCTCATATTTGGACTTAAATACAATAAAAAAAAAAAAAAAAAAAAAGTCATTTGAAAAAAATGACAACAGAAAAATGTGCCTTTAAGACGTATGGGTGGAAGTGACGTTACGACGTTGCTTCCGCCCTGCAATGGTATGGAGACGGGTGGGGGCCATCTTCCCCTCACTCGTCTCCATACACAGACACGGACAGGCCCCGATTGCCTCCGCTACTGCCGACGGCTCTGATAAGCGGCAGAGGACGCGGGAGAGCGGGTGGCACCTCTCCCGCCGCCAAATGGTGATCTCCCAGCGAATCCGCCGCAGAGACCATTATCGTAAACAGAACCAATGGCTCTAAGGATGGATACCTTGGTTGTGGCAGCAGCTGCTGCCGTTAAGGAGATATCCATCTTCAGACTGCCGACGTATATGTACAGGAGCTGGTCAGTAAGTGGTTAATTATTTTTTTAATAACTTAATTTACACTTTTAGGCCCCTTTTTCATGGGACGGACTCTGCTGGAGTCCCGCCTGCTCTGTAGGGAATCTGCCAATTCCTGTCTGCTCCAATTATGCAGAGTGGATGCAGACACAGCCTGCTGTCCTCTATGGGCTGTCGGATGTATATGGACCGCCTGTCTGTTTACACCCAACTGCCATCTGATCCGATCCACCAGACAGAAGGGGAACAGATCTCCATCCATTTGTTTTTAATGGACCAGATCGGATGTCGGCAGGTGTCAACGGACACATGTTCATTGACACACACCGCTCCATAGGACAATGGATGGTCCAATCAGGTCTGCTTGAAAAACTGACAGGCAGACCCGATCGGACCGCTCGTGTGAAAGGGCCCCAACCTCTCGGAAGGTAAAAAAAAAATAAAAAAAAAAAATGTAATGTACAATGTATCTTTGTCTCCATTCAAGAGGAGAAAAAAAAATAAAAATAAAAAATACATTAATAACACGGGCTGCACACTGACAGCCAGTCAGAGGCTATTACAGTGATCAGGAAAGGTTTTCTTTAAAGGATAACCTCCCGTTTCCCAGTCGTTGGTATGAGACAAACGGCGCTCGATAAGAGCTTAGTTTCTGTGCTGAAAGGGTGCCCTCAGCACAAACCCAGTGGCACCTGTATTTTATTTGGGTACAGTGTCACACGACCGCGCAATTGTCAGTTAAAGTAATGCAGTTCTTATAGCAACAAATGGCCAGGTCAGGAAGGGTGTTAAATCTTCTGGAGAGCTGTTGTGGTTAAGTATCTGTAGGAGAAAGACAAGAATTTACCTGTACGCTCAGTACAGTGAGGTTACTTAGAGCTTCCATGTTCTGCAATTTGGTTATTTTGTTTTTACCAAGAAAAAGGCTGTCAAGATCTCTTAATGTATCCAGATTCTCAATCTCCTACAAACAAAAGAGCAAAAGTTAGAACGCTGGCCCATTAGCTTTAATATTGCGATCCGAGAAAAAAAAAAAAAAAAAAAAAGGGAGGAATGCTAACAGAAACCCATATAGACAGACACCAAGGGGGTGGATTTACTAAAACTGGAGTGTGAAAAATCTGGTATTGCTGAGCATGGTAGCCAATCAGCTTCTAACTTCAGCTTGTTAAATTAAGCTTTGACAAACAAAACCTAGAAGCGGATTGGTTTCTATACAGAGCTGCACCAGATTTTACACTCTCCAGGTTTAGTAAATCAACCCCTAATTGTCAGATTAATGCAATTCTATTCTGTGGCAATAACATACACCAATCAGCCATAAGATTACCATCCATTATAAATGCATAGAGGCATAGACTCCACTAGACCTCTGAAGGTATGCTATTGTATCTGTCATTAAACTGTCAGTAGCATATCCTTTAAGTCCTGTAAGTTGGGAGGTAGGGTCTCCATGGATCAGACTTGTTTTTCCAGCAAATCCCAAAGATGCTCGATTGGAATGCAATCTGGAAAATTTGGAGGCCAGTTCAATACATCAAACTCATTGTTTTTCCTCAAACCATTCTTGAATTCATCAGACCAAGCCACCTTCTTCCACTGCTCTTGTGGTCCAGGTCTGATGCTCATGTGCCCATTGTGGGTGCTTTTGCCTGTGGGCACCGCAACTGGTCTTGTGGCAATGCAGCCCCATATGCAACAAACTGATGCACTGCGTGTTCTGACCAGTGTTAATCTTGTCAACAAATCGTTTGTCATAATTTTCGTCAGCGGCATTTTTACAGTGCCAAACATAAGAAAACTAAATGAATATGAAGGAGGGACCGTTTGTGCGTGCTTGTGTGCCATTTCCAGGTTTCTAAGCTTTTGGACTGCCGCCACTATGGCTGCCGGGGGCTCCTTCAAATGGGCCCCTATTTGAATTAAACTACCCCGCAATACGGCTTTTAGTGCCTCCCACTGGGTGGGTAGGGAGGTAGTGTCCGTAGTGTGATTCTTGAAGAAGTTAGTTATGGTTTCTGAGACCCGTGCATTCTGAGACGCAAAGAGTTATTTTTACAATACACTTCTTGTAACGAAACTTGGTTTACCCTAAAATACCTTATATATTGACTACATCTGTGTCACGTTCAAACCCCAATACCATAAATATCAATTAAATTTTTTACTCCAGGAGTATGTAAGGAGTTTGGAAATTGTAGAGAAGTAAATAATGCATTACAATGTAACTAAAGCCATTTGAGTTTAGTCGACTAAATACGACTAAAACTAAAAACACTTGCAGAAGACTAAAATGGGACTAAAACTACAATGTCATTTTAGTCCTAAGACTAAAACTACTGTAAATCTAAATTTGTTGCCAAAATTAACACTGGTTCTGACACCTTTCTATTGGAACCAGCATTAACGTTTTCAGCTATGTGAGTTACAGTAGCTCTTCTATTTGATCGTACTACTGTATAATAATATTTCACTTTACCCATCAGTGGTCATAATGTTATGGCCGATCGGTGTATAATCTTACTACACTTTAGAATAATCCTTGTTGGGAAAGGATTAAACATAGTGGCATGTAACTCCATCACCTCATGGTCAGCCCCAGGGTCACAATCCATGGAATGTTTTAAGATGTGTATCCAACAATCACAGAATGTAAAGATATTGTTGGTCAACCTGTTGCTTACAGTGAATATAAAGCTAAAACCTTAATTTTGGTTTTGGACAGCATGGCGAGGCTGTCTGGTTTTTATTGCTATGACCCTGTTAGGGAGATTCACTCACTCTCCAATGCTTTGAGCTCCTAGAGAAGAAAAAAAAAAAAAAAAAAAAAAAGCAGGAAAAGGAGGCAAAAAGCTTCCAATTAGGTCATTTGTTCCAGCACCAGTTGTCCAATAGGGGATTTTCTCTCACTCCCTGTTATGTCCGCAGAACAGGAATAAAAAAGGGAAAAACTCCCCAATGGGGCACAGATGTAAAAAAATAAATAAAAAAAAAAAAAAAAAAAACAAAAAAACACACACACACACACTTTTCACCATTCCCTACCTTATTCAAAATGAAAAGAAAAAAGTTTTGGCTTTAGTTATACCTTAGCATTCGTAAGCCATGTAGAATCTACGTGAAAACCAAAAAGGATTTCCAGCCATTTTTATAGTTTAGTATTGCATAAAAGTAGGCAAGGACCTAAAATAACCACAAGGTTTAACTTGCAGTCCATGTCCCCGTTTGAGGAGACTTCCTTTTACTTCCTGTCCACGAGACAACAGGGAGTGAGAGGAAATTTCTGTCTAGTGTTCAGATTCGCCCAGCAAGGAAAACAGCCAGCAGAGCTTGTGATAAACAAGTGACAGATTTGATATAGCACTAAAACATGTCTTTTCTTATGGATAAGTGACAGCTGCAGAGGAAATCAAACCACAATTTGATCTTTTTTTAAACAAAGACACACACACACACACACACACACAAGATCGCTACCATTTCCTACAATTTACTCACCCGGATACGGTTTGAACCCAGTTCTAGCAAACGGAGCTTTGTTAAACTGCTGAGAGCCTCAATTCGGCTAATCTTGTTATTTACCAAATAGAGGCGCTGCAACTGAGTCAAGGACTCTAGACCTTCAATACGTTTTAGCAGATTAAACGAAAGGTCCAGAATTCTGCAAGGAGAAGAATTTGTCACAACATATTCATCATCTGTGCTGTAGTACAGTTTTTCTCAACTCCAGTCCTCAAGGTGCCCCAACAGGTCATGTTTTCAGGATTTCCCTCAGACGAAATGGCTGTGGTAATTACTAAGGCAGTGAAACTGATCAAATCATCTGTGCAAAATAATGGAAAGCCTGAAAACATGACCTGTCGGGGCACCTTGAGGACTAGAGTTGAGAAACACTGCTGTAATAAATGGTAAAATACAATTTATGCCTACATGTTTATACTATGCCACAAACGTTCCCTTTTGCATCCCAGTACTACAAATAGAGAACAGGGTGGGACATACTGTAAATAAAGGGTGGAGCATACACAAAAAGGCAAAGAAACCAAGAATCACACAGCACAGGAGAAAGGTTCTGAACAAAACATGGAGTTCACTGTATCTGGGAATGGATACTAACTAATCTTACAAAAGCATCCATTAACGTGGAAGTTAAGGTAAAACTAAACTCTAAACCTACTCCCATCCCAGCCTAATCTATCAAACCCAGTAAAGAAAAGATCGCTATACTTGCCTATTCAGGCAGCCAACAACGGAAGCCCTATAGTAAGTCTATGGGTGATCGCAGCACATTTCCCAGCCGTTGTCGGTTTTCTCTTGCACACACACAAGGCGCCACTGGAGACTAGATCAGTACAGCTTCAGAATAAGTAAGTATAGCGATCTTTTCTTGACATGGTTATATAGATTAGGCTTAAAATTGGGGTGGGAGTAGGTTTAGAGTTAGTTGTGGAAATAAAGGCAAAACCTAACTAACCCTAAACCTACTCCCACCCCCATTTTAAGCCTAATCTATCTAACCCTGTCAAGAAAAGATAGCTATACTTACCTATTCTGAAGCCACTCTGATCTAGTCTCCAGTGGCGCCTTGTGTGTGCGCAAGAGAAAGCCGATGACGGCCGAGGAAATGTGCTGCGAATTAACGTCACCCGTAGACTTACTATAGGGCTTCCGTTGTTGGCTGCCTCTCCTACACACTGAAGCTCAGCCTGGGACTGGACCAGAGCAGCTTCAGAATAGGCAAGCATAGAGATCTTTTCTTTACCGGGTTTGGTAGATTAAGCTGGGATGGGAGTAGGTTTAGGATTTAGTTAGGTTTTACCTTTACTTCCACTTTAATGGATACTTTTGTAAGATTAGTTAATATCCATTTGGCCCCAATACACTGATCTCCATGTTTTGTTCAGAACCTTTAAATCCATACAAAATAATGCTGGAGAAATGGTCTTTAAACCACAATCACATAATGAACACATCACCAGGTTTATTTTAGTAACGAAAAAGCAAGTGTGAGGTTTGGAGGGCAGAAACCCCTTAACAGTGGCTATGAATCACAGCGCTATGCTGTTTGCCCTAATAAAAAATGTAAATTCCTTAACATAAATTGTGCTTGAAGGCCCCAATTACAAACTTCTCCTAAGAATATTCTTACATATACATTCACCGGACACTTTATTAGGTACACCTTGCTAGTACAGGGTTGGATCCCCTTTTGCCTTCAGAACTGCCTTAAATTCTTTGTGGCATAGATTCAACAAGGTTTTTTGAAATGCTCAGACCAGCCCGTCTGATACCAACAACCATGTCACGTTCAAAGTCACTTTAAAGTGGTTGTAAACCCAAAAAGAAAGAAGAAAAAAAAAAAACCCAAAAACTACAAGACAAAAGGCTAAATGAGCTAGTATGCATAGCATACTATCTCGTTATGAATTACTTACCTGAGATTGAAGCCCCCGCAGCAGTCCTCATACACCGCTCCGGCGGCCGACATCGCTCCCGGATTTACTTCTGTGTATCGCGGTCCAGGTTTAGGAGATATCCAGGGTAGCTACAGGTAAGCCTTATTATAGGCTTACCTGTAGCAAAAAAAAAATAGGATTTTATAACAGCTTACCTGTAAAATCCTTTTCTTGGAGTACATCACGGGACACAAAGCCACAATAATTACTGTCTGGGCTATATAGGTTAGGTGATGGACACCGGGACACCCTAAACAGGAAGTTCAATTCCCCGTATAACCCCTCCCCTTAACGAGAGTACCTCAGTTTTGTAGCAAAAGCAATACACGTGTAACCTGAAAGAGGGGAGGAACCTCTGTGTCCCGTGATGTACTCCAAGAAAAGGATTTTACAGGTAAGCTGTTATAAAAATCCTATTTTCTTTATCGTACATCACAGGACACAGAGCCACAGTGCCACAGTAATTACTGTCTGGGATGTCCCAGAGCAATGCCACCTGAGGGGAGGAGACAACAAAAGTAGGGTGCAATCAGACCTGAGGACTTATACTGCAGCACACTGCGCCCAAAAGGCAACATCCTAATGCCTTCTTACATCCACCTGATAGAATCTGGTGAATGTATGGACTGAAGACCAGGTTACGGCCTTGCAGATTTGAGCCATGGAGGCTTGGTGATGCACTGCCCATGAAGCACTAACAGCCCTGGTGGAGTGCGCTTTGACCTGAAAAGGTGGAACCTTCCTCTTCAAGCCATAAGCTTGAATAATTACCTGCCGAATCCATTTGGCAATAGTGGATTTTGATGCTGCCTGTCCTTTCCTAGGACCTTCCAGCAACACAAACAAAACATCCGTTTTTCGAATGTGAGCAATCGCCTTCAAATAGATCTTGACCGCTCTCCCTACATCCAAAGAGTGTAGTGACTTCTCTTCCTTAGAACAGGGTTCCGGAAAAAATGAAGGTAAAACAATATTCTGGTTTAGGTGAAAACCTGAAACCACCTTTGGCAGAAAGCTAGGATGAGGACGCGATACCACTCTATCCTTGTGAACGATTAAATATGGCTCTATACAAGAAAGAGCCGCCAGCTCTGATACCCTTCTTGCAGAAGAAATGGCTACCAGAAAAACTAGTTTACTAGTCAAAAGGACCAAAGGAACCTGTCGCATTGGCTCAAAAAGCTGTTTTTGTAACGCCAACAGAACTAAATTCAAGTCAAAAGGGTTCAGGGGTGCTTTAACCAGAGGATTAAGCCGTGTTACCCCCTGTATAAAGCTTCGGATCAAAGACTACGAAGCCAGCGGACGTTGAAACAACACTGATAAGGCCAAGACCTGGCCCTTGATAGTACTCAAGGCCAGCTTCATCTCTAGCCCCATTTGCAGAAAGGCAAGAATTCTACCTATGACATACTTCCTAGGATGCCAACCCCTGGATTCACACCAAGAAACATATGCCTTCCAGACTCTATAATAAATGACTCCGGAAGCTGGCTTCCTTGCATTAATCAAGGTAGGTATCACTGAGCCTGAAAGCCCGCAATTCTTTAGAATCTGGGTTTCAATAGCCAAACAGTTAAATTTAGCGTTTGTACAGTAGGATGGAAGACTGGTCCCTGCGACAGCAGGTCTGGACGTGGTGGTAGGGTCCATGGGTTTCCTACCGCTATCTTTACTATTTCTGCATACCAAGATCTTCTGGGCCACAAGAACTACCGAATTTCTTTCCCGCTTGATCCTGCGAAGAAGTCGAGGTAGCAGAATAGGAGGGAAAGCATAAATCAGTGAGAACTGACCCCACGGAGTCACCAACGCATCTGTTTCGCATGCGAGTGGATCCCTTGTTCTTGACACAAAGTTGTCGACTTTGTTGTTGAACCTGTACGCAAACAGATCTACATCCGGGATGCAACATTGTTGGCATATAACCAGCAAGAGGTCAGGGTGAAGGGACCATTCCCCTGGGAACAACTGCTGGCAACTTAGGTAGTCTGCCTGCCAGTTCTCTACCGCTGGAATGAAGATTGGCGAAATGCACGGCAC
Source organism: Aquarana catesbeiana (assembly GCF_042186555.1). Classification (NCBI taxonomy): domain Eukaryota; kingdom Metazoa; phylum Chordata; class Amphibia; order Anura; family Ranidae; genus Aquarana; species Aquarana catesbeiana. Next base: position 137,707,413 of record NC_133327.1, on the reverse strand, counting down.
ATGTTCTGCTGCCCAGGTTAGGATATGGTTTACCTCTGCCTGGGCTGCCTGACTTCTGGTGCCCCCTTGGTGATTGATAAAAGCCACTGCTGTGGCATTGTCGGATTGAATCCTGGCGGGAGAATTCTGCAACCTGAATGTCCAGGCTTTTAGGGCTAGCCGCGCTGCACAAATCTCTAGAATGTTTATGGGCAAGGTCTTTTCGGTTTTGGACCATTTCCCTTGGACGCTTCTTCCAGGACTGCTCCCCAACCTGACAGGCTGGCATCTGTTGTTACCACCTTCCAGGTAACCGGTAAGAAGGATTTCCCCTTCTGCAGATTCTCGGATATCCTCCACCAACTGAGGCTTTAAAACGCACTTCTAGCCACAAACGCATTGGAAAATCTAGTGTCGGAATCTTTTTGTTCCAGGCCGATAGGATACTGTTTTGCAGCAATAGATGAGCATAGGGAACTGCTTCAAATGAAGCCACCATCTTCCTCGATAACCTCATACAAAGGCGAATGGAAGGACCTTGCCCTGACCCCTTGGACCAGCTCCTTTATGGCGCTGATCTTTGTCAGGGGTAAAAACACCTTCTTTTGGGCTGTATCTGTGACCAGACCCAAGTACTCTAATCTTCTTACTGGCTTTAAAGAAGATTTTTCTAGGTTGATGACCCAACCTAGGTATTCCAGGTAGTTGATTGTGGTGACTACACTTTGATCCAAGCTAACTACCGACCGGTCTATTAAGAGCAGGTCGTCAAGGTATGCTACTATTGTTATACCTTGAGTCCTTAAATTGGCCAGAGGAAGGGCCAGAAGTTTTGTAAACACCCGAGGTGCAGTAGCTAGACCGAAAGGCAAGGCTACAAACTGAAAATTAAGTTTTTCTACTTCGAAACGCAGATACTTCTGGTGAGCGGGGAAAATAGGTACATGCAGGTATGCATCCTTGATGTCGGTTGATGCCAGAAGCTCTCCCCCTTGGAGGATGGAGACTACTGATCGAATTGATTCCATGCGAAAAGAGCGAATCTTCAGGAACAGATTTAGAGCTTTGAGATCTTGAATGGGTCTGACATCCCCATTTGGTTTTGGTACCGTGAAAAGGTTTGAATAAAACCCTGACCCCTGGTCTTTCACAGGGACCACCACGATCACCTTTTGTGACAAAAGTCGGTTTAACGCTAGAAAGACTTTTTTCCCTGGATCTTTGTGGACATTTGACCTAAGGAAACGAGGGGACAGGAATTCTCGTAACTCTAATTTGTAGCCTAGAGCTTTGTGGAGATCACCCATCTGTCCCGAAATTCTTCCTGCCAGACCTTTGAGAACTGCAGAAGTCTTCCCCCCACTCGAGTGAGCGAGGGCGCCCCTTCACAAAGAGGCTTTAGCGTTCTGTCTTGCAGGTTTCTTTCCCCAGGACCTCTTTTGTCCCTGGGATGAACCCTGAGGTTTACCTCTTGAACCTGACGGTGGAGGCCGTCGCAACTGCCTGGAGGCTGATGCCCCTGGCACTGGAGAAATAGCCCGTTTAAATGAGGGGCGTTTACTCTTTTTCTTAACTGGCAAAAGGTTACTTATCCCACTTGATATTCTTTGGATTATTTGTCCAAATCCTCCCCAAACGGAACAACGAAAAGGAAAACCAGCCAGGAGCTTTTTGCATGGCGCTTCGGCTGACCAACCTTTCAACCATAAGATTCTACGCATATGCACCAACCCAAGGTTTGAAGAATCTCTAATTGCATCAATTGCAAAGCACAAAGCCGCTGGCAGCTCAGCTAATTCCTGGGCCTGCTGTTCAGGGACCACCTTAAGTACCTGTTTCAACTGGTCTCTCAAGGACTGACATACATAATTGCTGCCACTGCAGGCTGAGCCACTGAACCTGCCAGGGAAAATATGTTTAACAAGAATTCCAATTTTTTATCAGTTGGATCCCTAAGCATTTGCGCATTGTCAACTGAACAAGTCAAATTTTTATTCAAAGAGGATATAGCAGCATCAATTGCTGGTATGCTCAACATCTTAGTAAATTTTTCCTCCATAGGATAAAGTGTTGAAAACTTTTTAGGAGGGAAAAAGTGCTCATCTAAGTGATCCCACTCAGAATACATAAGCTTTTCTGGTAATGAATGGACAGGAAAGGCACGCAAGGCTTGAGGAGGCTTTAGTGAACCCAAACAGGAAGTGGGCTCTTCAACCGACTCCATTAATGTAGCCTAAATGTGGAGCGGACCATTTCAGTAAGAAAACGTGCCAGCAACTTCTCAGAATATGAAGCTGAAGAAGATCCTTCCCCACTTGACTCCTCGGAAGAGGAATCATCAGCCTGTTCACGGTCCCCTGAGGGGGATTCATCTTCTCCCCTCCCACAGTTCCTCCATTTGGGGATCTTGGGTGGTAGAAGGGGACTGAATGCTTTTTCTTCCACTCTGTGAAGATGTGATTAAAGTCACTAATCTTTCCTCTAAGCCACTCATAGTTGAGGAGAAAACCTGCTCAGTTATATATACAGGGGCTGCAGTGTCAGAAGCAATTGTAGCCCCTGATGACCCCGATGGCTCACTCTGACCAGCCTCCTTAGATCGGATGGTGTTGCAGAGGGAGGGTCCTTAGGACCTGAGGGCGACCCCTTCGTGTCCTTGGGGATCTACAGCCCAGGGCCTGTAAAAAGCACCCTACCAGGAATATGGCTGAAAAAAAACAAATACTGGATCCCAGGGTCCAGCTCTCTAAAAAGAGAAGCGTTACAGGAAAAACCTTGTTTCTTCAGACGAGGCCCGGATACCATTCAATTCGACCTGGAAAAGAAACTTTGAATGGATCCGGTTGCATGGCTTGCCCCAGTAAGGAATATTCCAGCGGAGCTCAGCACATCTTTACTTGTGACCAATACCCAAGACACTGGGGAAAAAAAAACTGAGGTACTCCCGTTAAGTGGAGGGGTTATATGGGGAATTGAACTCCCTGTTTAGGGTGTGCCATTGTCCATCACCTAAAAGGTGCCATATAACCCAGACAGTAATTACTGTAGCTCTGTGTCCCATGATGTACGATAAAGGAAGTGTGTTGTAAGGGTTTACAACCACTTTAAATCCCATTTTCCTCCCCATTCTGATGCTCGGTTTGAACTTCAGCGAGTCATCTTCACCACGTCTAGATGCTTAAATGCTGCCATGTGATTGGCCGATTAGCAATGTGTTACCAAGAAATTGAACAGGTGTACCTAATAAAGTGGCCAGTGAGTGTAGATGAATATGCAAACATCACACTTTTACCCACTTCTAATGCACAAAAATGATCTTAGCCCTGCCCACTGCATTTCCAGATCCAGCAAATCATTTGTTATTCTGCTGATATAATGTAATATGGTATAGTAAATACACAGGAAGCAAAATAAGACAAGTACTGGCAGTAAGTATGCCATCGTTTTAGAACAGAAGGCATTATGGAGGGAGCCCAGAGTTTATTATTGTCAACATATACGGTTCACCTCACCATGTTCTACTCGAAGCCAAAAGGAAATGAGGAGAGCTCATTTAAACTAGGGGTTTTTTGGTTGGTAAAGCTGGCATGTTTTATAGCTAGAGGTGGCAATATAGTCTTGTGTCTAACGGTTTTACTGTATTCGATATGATCAGTGAGATAGTTTTAATCATGGGGGTGGCAACTGCTTTTTTTTTTTTTTTTTTAAAGTATTTTATTGCTTTCTGGGTTCTTAATGCAGTGATCAAACCTGTCAGTTGCAAGCAGCACTATGTTATATACTACAGGCAGAAACAATTAGTTTATTACTAATTTTAACAATGAAAAGTAATATTATAGCAGTATTAAAGTGGATGTAAACCCTCACATATACCCAGCGAAGTGAACAACCTCAGATGATAAAACCGAGATTAAACTCTCTCCCTACATAAGTTTTACATGTATATCTGCTGTCTTCAGCTTTATACATTCTTTAGAAAGTGCACATTCTGTTAGAGATTTTTTTCTCCCTGTTCAGCACTGGGAGTGGATTCTTGGCATACACTGTGACAGCTGATTGGAGGAAAGGCGCACACCCCTCCACTTAGGCAAAGGAAGAAATGAGCAGAGCTGTGCTGTGAATAAATCAGCTCTCTGCTAATCTATTTTTAGCACCCACCCGACACAAATTTCAGGCTGGTTTTACCTCAGTTGTCTGAGAACTTGTCAGAAGTTATCATGCTGATAACAGAGGAACAGAGCAGCAGAAAGACACAGGACTTAGGGCTTTGGAGAAAGATAAGAAAACACTACAGATATATATGGTTAGGTCAAATTTCATGAATCAGGTTTACATCCACTTTAATATTTGTGGTTTAATCCATAATAGAGAAGAAAATGATGGCGCTAAAAAAGGGAAAAAAATAAACACTACCCTAGCAAAATAGACTCACTGGAGTTGACTCAGGTTCTCCAGGTTCTGTATAACACGGATTTGATTGTCATACAGGTCCAATTCAGTCAATGTCACCAACTGTTCCAAGGTCTCAATCACCTTTATAAGGTTCTGTCGCAGGCACAGGGTCTACAGGGTCAACAAGAGGGGAGGTTAGAGGACAGGAAGTAATCCTCATATCTGAAGGACAAAAAGGGTGAGACAATGCATGGGAGCAGAGAGGAAAAAAAAATGTGCTTTATGAAAGCTGGGACTGAGGTACACTATACACAAGAATGGTCAGACATTAGCAGTGTAGCTGTGGTATATATTCAAAGTATATGAATAATGCAGAAAATTAAGAAAAAAAAATGTTTTACATACACTTTATAGGAGGAAACCAAGTTAAGTAGTACAAATAAAATATACACTATTCAAAATGTTTTCGCTTCTTGAAAATAAATCATTTAGAAACTTACCTTTACTTTTCTGAGCACCTCAAATCCCTGAATCTTTCCTATTCGCATGTGGTTTAAGTCAACCTCCTACAGAAACAAATACAGGGTTAATACACCAGTAAACTGGACATAAAACAGAAACCTGCACACAGATTTTTGTACAAGTACGTGCTAAGATAGTGAAATTTTAAACATTCCCATGTTAATTTTATTCTTGGAGAGATACTCCGAGGCATGTCCACTAAAGAGGTGCAGACACTGCAGCTTTCCTCATTAGAAAATTCAGATTTGCTCAGGCAATAAATAATGAACATAACCTCTCCGATGGTTTGTAAAGGACATGGTGAAACACCCATTTCCTCAGGTCAGAAAAATGTAGAAATCTGCTACAAAAGTTTGTTAAAATCCCTGCAATGTACATCACATGAAGCCCCCCCCCCCCCAACAAAAGTGGATTTACACTTTGAAACATTTTTGCTGAAATACGACTTAAATTTGTTTTGGATGGAGCAGGGAAGGCTTGAAACTTATTTAAATGGTTGTGTGTACATGTTGGGAAGATTTATCATCGCTTCCTGTGAGAATAAGAAGTCATGGGAAAACTCTCCAAAAAGGGACAGACAAAAATAAAAATGCAGGAGGGATTATAACTTCTGACAAAGTTTTATTGCTGTCTGTATCTTCCTAACCCATTAACTAACTCACCCTTCTTCCTTTTATGGGCATCACATGAACCAGAAGTGAGGGACCCAATGGGGTCAAAAAGACGGTTTAAAAAAAAAAAAAAAAAAAAAAAAAAAAAAGGGCAAAAAAAAAAAAAAAAAGGGCAAAAAAAAAAAAAAAAGGGGCAAAAAAAAAAAAAAAAAAAAAAAAAAAAAAAAAAGGGCAAAAAAAAAAAAAAAAAAGGGCAAAAAAAAAAAAATCAGAATCAAGTCTTTCCTTGCCAACCATATTCAATGACCAGTTGACATAATAGCTTTGCCTCTTACTATTTGCATGGTCATCATTCAGCCACCTGTCTCAGTTATTGGACAATCAAGAAGAAATTATAAGGAAGAGTAATTCTGATAGATATGGTAGCCAGGAGCCAATGGTTTACCCTATTCAATCAACAAAATTAGCCAGAAGGACAAATCTGCAACTGGGTAAACAAACCTTTCTAAGCTAAAAGCAGAAGATGCAGACTTCTGTTTGACCGCACCCTTCTGCTCTAGGCACTCCAAATGTCATAAATCCTCAATCAATCTTCTGACCCAATCAATCACCACTCGAGGGTTTAGGTAGCACCCAGTCTCCAGACCACTTTGTAGTCAGCATTTTTCAGGACACACAGCAAATCATCCCTCCAGGTTCATGTAAAATGTATTAATGTACAATTGAGTGAAAGCAGGATCATGTTGCTATCTATTGACTGCCACACCACAGGCAATAATATTATTATTATTAATAATAATATCACGTTAGGAGAATTAAACATTTCAGGCAAGCAGCAGTTTCTCACCTCAGCTTCAGGGTCCAGGTTGATAGCATCAATGGTTACTGATGTCTCTGAGTCACCTGAACACAAGTACAACATAATAAATGACACTAATATAAGATTATAGGAACAAATAAAGATCATTACACTTTTCAGTCTATTTTGTTATTAAGTAATCCATGGACATACAGCCATCAGGTGACAGTTGTATTATTCTGTCCAGGCTTGCATGCTAAGGGCGGATATCCTACTGGTTGACTAAAATATTGTTTGAGTTTTCACTGCATCTTATATGAATCTAAAAATACTTTGCAAAGTTGTTCACATACAAAATAAAAAATATTGTAAAAGTTTCCTTACGTACACAAAAGGTGCTACTTCTGTCCTTAAGAGCCTAAGTTTTACAGGGAATGACATGATTCTAGGAAACTCTCATCATAGCTCAAAAGTAAACAATTATTCAAGCCCATGAATACGTTTTTAAGACTCCTTTCACACTGGAGGCATTTTTCAGGTGCTAAAGGGCTAAAAATAGCACCTGAAAAATGCCTCCCTTACAGCCCCAGTGTGAAAATGAGAGTGCTTTGTACACTGGGGCGGTGCACTTGCCGGACGTTAGAACAAGTCCTGCAAGCAGCATCTTTGGAGTGGTGTACACACTGCTCCTCCACCGTCCCTGCCCATTAAAATGAATGAGCACCGCTGCCGAAGCGCCTGCAAAGCGCTTCGGCAGCGGCACATTTAACCCCTTCTTCGGCCTCTAGCGGGGGTTTAAAGTGTCGCTTTACGGCTAACGCAGCCAGCTGACAGTGTGAAAGGGCTCTAAGTGTTAAAGCGTTTGTTAACACCCCCCCCCCCCCCCAATATATATATTAGTGCTTGTGCTTTGTAATTTGGCACCCCGTAACTCCTATAATACCTGGCTGATCCTGCCTGTCTACACCCTCCCTCTGCAAACAGATCATGATTTTCATGGCTACTGAGCCCCGACATCGTGGTCTGTTTGCGTGCCTCTGTCATCCGCAGGTCTGAGAATATGAATGAGAACACAAAAAACTAATTTATTTCATTCATGGTAAGTGTTTGGCATGGTAAGTGTTTATTATCAATCAACTGTTTACAGTTTTTAAATCATAATGGCAACAGAAACTACCCAAATGACCCTGATCAAAAAGTTTCATACCCTGGTGATTTTGGCCTGATAACATGCACACAAGTTGACACAAAGGGATTTGAATGGCTATTAAAAAGGTAACCATCCTCACCTGTGATCTGTTTGTTTGTAATTAGTGTGTGTGTGTATAAAAGGGTCAATGAGTTTCTGGACTCCTGACAGACCCTTGCATCTTTTATCCAGTGCTGCACTGACGTTTCTGGATTCTGAGTCATGGGGAAAGCAAAAGAATTGTCAAAGGATCTGTGGTAAAAGGTAGTTGAATTGTATAAAACAGGAAAAGGATATAAAAAAAAATTGAGAATGCCAATCAGCAGTGTTCAAACCTCTAATCAAGAAGTGGAAAATGAGAGGTTCTGTTGAAACCAAACCACGGTCAAATAAACCAACTAAAATTTCAGCCAAACTGCCAGGAAAATTGTTTGGGATGCAAAGAAAAACCCACAAATAACTTCAGGTGAAATACAGGACTCTCTGAAAACATGTGGTGTGGCTGATTCAAGATGCACAATAAGGAGGCACTTGAATGATGGGCTGCTTGGTTGAGTCGCCAGAAGAAAGCCATTACTACGCGAATGCCACAAAGTATTCCGCTTACGATATGCCAAACAGCACAGAGACAAGCCTCAAACCTTCTGGCACAAAGTCATTTGGAGTGATGAGACCAAAATTTAGCTTTTTGGCTACAACCATAAATGCTACATTTGGAGAGGAGTCAACAAGGCCTATGATGAAAGGTACACCATTCCTACTGTGAAACACGGAGGTGGATGATTTTTTGGAAATGTGTGAGCTACAAAAGGCACAGGAAATTTGGTCAAAATTGATGGCAAGATGAATGCAGTAGGTTATCAAAAAATACTGGAGGAACATTTGCATTCATCAGCCAGGAAGCTGCACATGGGGCATACTTGGACATTCCAACATGACAATGATCCAAAACACAAGGCCAAGTCGACCTGTCATTGGCTACAGCAGAATAAAGTGAAGTTTCTGGAGTGACCATCTCAGTCTCCTGACCTCAATATCATTGAGCCACTCTGGGGAGATCTCAAACGTGCAGTTCATGCAAGACAGCCCAAGAATTTACAGGAACTGGAGGCTTTTTGCCAAGAGGATGGGGCAGCTTTACCATCTGAGAAGATAAAGAGCCTCATCCACAAATACCACAAAAGACTTCAAGCTGTCATTGATGTTAAAGGGGGCAATACACGGTATTAAGAACTGGGGTATGTAAACTTTTGATTAGGGCCATTTTGGTAGTTTCTGTTGCAGTTATGATTTAAAAAGGAGTAAAACACAGTTGATTAATAAATGGCTTCAGCCAAACACTAGCCATGAGTGAAAGAAAAGTTTCTGTGTTATTCATATTCTCTGAAAAATGGCCAAGAAATCAAAAAATTCTGTCAGGGTATGTAAACTTATGAGCACAACTGTACATATACACACTATCCGTTCTGTCTCATCATACAGTGCCCTACTGTCTATGTGTATTAAAAAAATTCCTCCTTTAGCGTATTTCATAGCGGCTCCTGGCGGTCACGTGACCGGCCGTGTTTTCTCTCTCCTCCTTGCATCCTGCTGATGTTACCAGGGAAACCTTCAGTCCCAGCCGCTGCTTCTGTCAGACGGGCAGAGGAGACACGGCCGGTTACATAAGTGCCGGGAGCCGCTGTGAAATAGGGTAAAGGAGGATTTTTTAAAAATAAAAACAAACAGACAGGGTGGCACTGTGAGGAGACAGAACGGATTATGTGAACATAGAAAAGTGGGTTAACAGCCACTTTAACACACACACACCATTAAAAGATAAATAGTACATTTACAGTAAATATGCCTACAGTGGTTCTGGTAACACTCCCCATAGTATCAGAGCACTATAACTGACTGCATTAGCACATTACAACAACCTCTAGGAACAATAATTTCATACATTTGCATGGTCAATGTGATTGATTTATGCAGGGATATATTTAAAATAAATAGGCTGATCGGTAGGAAGTAGCTTATTAAAGAGCACATGTATCCAGTCCAATAGTGTACATATTACGGCAACAACAGTATAAAACAATGATGTTTTACTCTCAAATAGGAGATCAAATCAAGGCAATCCCTGAAAACTCATCTTTTTAGGAAAACCTATTCCACTCTCCCTAAAACCTGTACATTACCCTTAAATCATCGAAAAATGCCACCTGGTATGCATTGGCCGCAGGGTATGACTGCAAGGAGGCTTAGAGATCTGTTGAATAGCCCTATTGGTATGTGCATGCTCCACCCCCCCCCCCGCCCCCATGTCATCTATTAAAGCATAGATTGTTCCATTGTCTGTTTTTAACCGCTTAGGCTATAGTTATTTTTTTTATAGATGGTGTGCAGCTTTGGGCATTAAGCTGCTCTATCAGCCCATTTTTTGTTTGTTTATATAATGCTTGTTCATATTGATGTACTTGACCATGAACATGATGTCACATCATGCTTTTGTGCATACCACTAAATAAAAGATAGAAAAAAAACAAAAAAAAAACCCCAACAAATACTTTTACCATCAGATCATCCCTCTCTGTTAGTGCCTTTTGTACCCCCCCCCCCCCCCCTTTTACATTGTAACCTCTCACAAACAGGGCCCTCTGAACCCTCTTGTATTGTAACAGTACAAGAAAGAAAAGAAAAAAAAAAAGACCAATGTCACTGCCTGATTTCCTGGTAATTTTGGCAGTCAATTTTGGGGGCACGTCCTCTTTTGTTAATGCTTCACAAAAGGGGAAGGGCCCCAAAATAAATTGCCACGGTTACTGTCAGGGCTGGGCTCAGCCTTTCCTTCTCAGAGCTCAGCTGTTGGCTAATTGCCAATACTCTTCATTCTACGGTGACTCACCCGATGATCATATCCTGCTTGTCAATCAGCCTGCTGGCTATTTAAGCTGCTTGCATCAGATCTCCTGTGCCTTTGCCTTGGTCAACATATCCGGATACTCTCTGCTGTGTTTTCCAGTTAAAGACTTTTGCCTAGCCGACTTCCCTTCTGGTTCCTGATCCGGTTTGCTGCCTCTGATCTCTGGATTCCCGTTTTACTGGCTTGTTCCGACTACCTGCTCTGGTTACTGAAGAGCTATGCTTTGACTATGTTTGTACCATTTTATTAAAGCGTGCTTTTTACTGCACTTCTGTCTCAGTCTGATTCATGGTTCCTGAAAGTTACCAAGAAGTCAAGCAGTGAAGTCAGCACAGCCCAGAGTAAGATATGGGGTGGAATAGAGTGATGTATGAGCAAGGGTATTGTATTACCACAGATATGCAGGAGGTGGAAGAAGAGGTAGACAGCTCTGGTTGTCACACTGCACCCTTTTTCTGGGTATATGTGAGCGAATTCAATTCATAGAATATTTAGCTCTAGACCATTTTTTCCCCTAGATTTATCAGGTAGCAAAACATTTTACCTGCTCCCTCTTCGCCATTCTGCACTTCGCCATCTTGAACAGCTTGCTTCTCCTTTAGGTCATCATCTGCAGATTCATCAGACTCTCTACGTTTATCCACTATTTCAATTACAAAAAAAAAACATGTTAAACAGAAAATGTAACCTAGAATGACAGCTATTACCCCCTTCATGCTATAATATACCAAACCAGCACAATATTAATTAATATATAACAGTATTTCCCCATTTCTACATGTAAATGAAAGAAACCTGTATCCAGTCAATTGATGAGCTTTTCAGATCACAATGATCTCAGGTTGGCATAGAAATAAATATATTTTGATCTTATCAGATCGCATGCCATCGGTTAAGATTTCTTCTAAATCTGATGGGAAGAAGAAGTCTATTTAAAATGTTTTTCTGCCCAGATTTCTATACATCTTCCTTCACACCTGGTCTATCTTGAATTGAGGTTGTTTAAATCCTTAAATTCTCTCATTGTCTCCTTTATTTGAGCTTCAAAAGACAGCTAGGCTCTCCTTCACTGCTCTTCACAACCCAATTTTGGAGTGTGGTCTTTCCATGGCTGATCTACAATTCTATCATTGGGCTTCACAATTAAATTTACATAAATGAATGGATGGATCTCATCAGATCATGAAGACTTCACCTCTGGTAGGCATAAGAAGGAATCTGTTAATGATCTCATCAGATAATAATCTTGGGTAGGAATAACAAGGAACATACACCAATCAGCCATAACTTTATGACAGGTTAAGTGAACATTGATTATCTTGTTACCTGAAAGTTGGTGGTGGGATGAATTAGGCAGTAAGTAAACATGTTGCCCCTGAAGTTGATGTATTGAAAGCGGAAAAAAAATGGACCAGATCAATCAGGGCGTGTGCCCATGCTGCCCCATGTACACTGCCAAAAGCACCTACAATGGGTCAGAAAGCATCAGAACTTGACCATGGAGCAATGGAAGAAGTTGGCCTAGTCTGAAGAGTCATGTGGATGGGTGGGCGCGCGTACCTCACTTACCTGAGGAAGGGATAGCACCAGCAAGCAGTAAGGGAAGAAGGCAAGCCAGCAGAGGCAGTGTGATGCTTTGAGCAATGTTCTGCTTGGAAACCTTGAATCCTGCCATTTATGAGGATGTTACTTTGACTTGTACCATCTACCTAAACATTGCTGGTGACAATGTACACCCCTTTATGGAAACAGAAGTCCCCAATGGCAGCAGCCTCTTGGCGGGTTAATACGCTCTGCCATGCTGTAGAAATGGGTCAGGATTGGTTTGAGCAGGGCTCGACAAACCCCAGGCACCAGGTCGCAATTGCGACTAGAAATTGCACCCTGGCGCCTGGGCTTTTGCCGGCCTATTCACTGTTCCACACCTGCTGAGCGCTCTCACTCCTGGCTTTCTGAACAGCCAGTTCTCCTACAGTTTGGCTGGCGGCAGTGGGTGGGGGTGGCGTCGGGGGGCATATGACCAGTGTTGGAGCTCCGTTCAGTCAGACTCACTGAAGGGCTCGCATGTTGCATCACTGAGCTGGAATTGAAGCTTAGTCGGTGGCAGTGAAGAGGAGGGGGGGGGGGGGGGGGGGGGGGGGGCTTTCATGGACCAGCCTGCCTATTGAATGTGTAGGTGCTACATTGCTGCAGCACAATTCCTTTACCTATGAGCTCAGCTGATGTTTTGGGGCATGTCGTTTTGCTGGATTGGAAAGGTCTCTTTGCTGGATGGGGATTTCTCTTATTCATGCTGAATATATGGGGCTGTCAAATTCCTTTTGCCCAACGTCCAGGACATGCAGTTCTGCACACCTGGCTCCTAACTTTTTTAGCTGGCTTCTAGATTCAAAGCAAAATTTGTCAAGCCCTGGTTTAAGGAACACAAGTTTGAGGTGTTGACTTGGCCTCCAAATTCTCCAGATCCCAATCCATCGAGCATCTGTGGGATGTGCTGGAAAAATAGATCCGGCCCACCTCACAACTTACATGAATAAGGGATCTGCAACTGATGGCTTGGTGCAACAGCATACCATCAGAGATCTAGTAGTGTTTGATGGGTCAGGGCTGTTTTGGCAGCAAATGGGGAACCTACTCAGTTTTCGGTGGGTGGCCATTAGGTTACGGCTGATCGATCTATTTGGATCTTATCAGGCCATCATGATCTCAGGTAAGCCACACAAGGAATATACTTAGATTTCATCAGGTCACAGACCATTGGGTAAGATTTCTTCTAAATCTTAGGAGGAGAATAAACCTATTTAACATTTTTTTCTTCCTAGCTTAATGTAATCTTCCTTAACAACCCAGACTATCTTCCATTTAAGTTGTTTAAAAGGAGGAGTCCAGCCTGAGCTTTTTAGGCTGGGCTTCTCCTCTGGGTCACAGGGGTGCAATTCGTTTTGCACTCCTGTGACCCGTTTTTAGAGGAGAGCGGTCTGAAGTACACTCTCCACTGATGTCACGCTCCAATGAGCATGGAGAAGCAGAGAGGAGAGACACTGACAGACAGCAGCTCTCCTCTCGGGGTTCTGTGAAAACCGAGCCATCGGAGATGTTTGTGCCTTGGTTCTCAGTGCAGAGACAGCGTGGGGCAGCTACAGCATCGGTCTGATGCTGCATCCACATAGGTAAGAATGAATCAAAAATAAAAACCATACTTCTCTTTTAAATCCTTAAAGAAGTGGTTGTCAACTCATCAGGTAAAGGGGGCCAAAAATGTAGCCCCTGACATCACCAAAGAGTGGCACATAACGTTTAATATATGTAATGCTTGAAAGTACTGTCAGGAAACCACAGAACTAATAATGGTCAGAGGGTGTGGAAATGCTACATATTTAGGGTTGCCACCTCATCCCTTTAAACCCAAACACATATGAATTACCCAGGTTCTGTGGCTGGTTAAGGTGGTAATTAAACTCACTTGGTGCCTTATCTGCATTTAATCAGTCTAAGAACCTGTGTAATTCAAAGGTGTTTGGGTTTAAAGGGATGAGGTGGAAACTCTATACATATTTGGCTAGGGATATCAATGTTCCCACGTCTGAGGGCCACACATCATATACCCAAGGGCCGCAGGTTGGGCACCAGGGCCTTCAATTCTCTGATATTCCCCTTTATCTGAGCTGGAAAGACCCCTAGGCTCGCCTTAGCCATTCTCCACATTTAAAGAGAAGGTCCCTTAAAGTGCACCCGTCCTGTACACACACACGTTTTTCATATTGCTGGAGGAAGCAAAAAAAAAAAAATCCAGTCCTTCAATGAGAGAATGGTCTCTCCATTGCTGATCTACAACTCTATACTGGGCTTTCCAATATTTATACATGAATGAACAGATGGATCACATTTATGGGTGCTCAACCTGTAAACTAAAAGTCCCATCATGCCTCTGGCTTTGGGAGTCATGCTGGTAACTGTCAGTCTTGCAAGGCCTCATGGGACTTGTAGTTCCACAACTGAGGGGTCACAGGTTGAGCACACCTGCCAGATCATAATGATCTCAGGTAGACATAACAAGGAACAGATTTCAATCTTCTTAGTGTTGGCAGCAGCAAAACCAGAAGTCAGCTTTCATTTAAGTGCACACAGTAAGCTGACACCCGATAGGCTGCTCTAGATGACACTCTATATGTCCATCCTTACTGAGTCCCCCTGGAGGTCCGTTTCAGATTTGCCTAGCCGTGTCCTGCATTGTAATGTGGAACTACAAATTCCAGCATGTCCAGGAGAGTCATCCGCTGCCTGTTATCACACCTAGCAGCGCAGGGAATTCTGGGGCTTCTAGTTCTACACTATCTCTAAAGCCACACACTGCACCAACCAAGTCCCAGCCCTCCTTTAGCACTGCCCACCCAAATTTCCTGCTCGTCCCCCCTATCCACGGCCATCCGGCCTCTCTTTCTCCACCCTACCTTCCATGTCCTGCACGTCTCCCCCGCCATACGCCATTGTATTGCTGCTCTCCTAGTTCCGGAAGCCTCTGCCTCCACCAATCATAAGCCACCGCACAACAGCCAATAGAAGAAACTGCTGAGGGAGGTCTTGTACGCATGCGCGAGCCGAGTGCATGCCGGGAATTGTAGTGTTCTAGATGATTGTATAGGCACCCTGTGGGTTCCGAACTATGGGGAAGACGGAAGGATTCCTCTACATTGGAGTCCAGTAAATGTGGCTGGGAAGGATTTTCACCACAGCCCGGTGTTTCGTCAGATTAGGCGACCCGTTAGAATGTGTAACGGAATTGACATTTAGTTGCCGCCATCTTGCTACACCCCGCACTCCTATACAGTAAGGATACACTGAGAAGGGGTGTTTCGTCTCATATGGCGACCCATCACATTTGGCTACGGAAGTGACGATCCGCAGAAAAGTGTCGCACTGCTCATGCGTAACTTGCCGATATGCGTTCCAAAAGTTTTTACGACAATACGGGGCAGTGAAACCGTCAGATAATGTCACGGAAATTACATTACAGACAAGCTCTTCTTCTGTATAATTATTGATTGTAAGACGGACACCACTTTGCAACAGGCCTCGCTATAATCTAACTCTATGTCCACTTGGATGGTGGGGCTTGAACCTGGACTTAGGGGTGGAGCCGGTTTTAGTGTGCTGTTTTGTCGTAAAAGTGTTGGAACGCATATGGCGTTGTCACGCATGCGCACTCCAGCGGTTAGCCAAATGTGATGGATCGCCATATGTGACGCTACAGGGGGGAAGCGGACATCTTGTTACACCCACCGAAGTTTTGCATTTACACTTATTTTTAACAGTAAAGTGAGTTTATATAGTGAAATACAGTACTTAGAACTCCGTCTGAATGTTTAGATGTTTAATTTTAAAAGCATCAAAATTGCATTACTGCGCTGCCTAAAACCAATCTCAACTATTAATCTAAAATTCGATTGAATGGATTAATGAATAGTGAACCAGCTGCAACTTCAAGCGAGATACACACTATAAACAATCAGGATAGGTTAAGCTGCGCTATAAATATAAATAAAAATCAAACAAATAAGTGGTGACGTGCATATAAATGGTGACACATGTATCTTACAACATATACCAACTTTCATGTGGGCTAACAGCCCTTAGATTACCGGTAATAAAGCAATATTAAATAAGTGAAACTCATAAGTGTGCAAATGAGTTAATAAAGAACCAACCTGCTCCATGAGTGTCCTTATTCCTCAGTACAATTAATGATGTAAATGTTATTCCACAAACTACAAAGGCTGAAAACCATAGTCCTATGACATTCATCAACCGACTGTTCCACAGTGACTTGTGATAGGAAACACCCAAGAAGATGTGACGGTGTATGATAGAAAGGGTCCTTCCACCTTTAAAAATACTGCTGCTTACCAGATAGATAGAACTCTCTTTGTGGAGATCCAATTCGCAAGTGGCTTGTACCCCCGCCACGGGTCTCTGTAATAAGCAGCCAGGTGTCCTAGATCATCCACTCATCAGAATAGTTAACATTCAGTGATTCACCCTGTAAGGATAAAAAGGGCTTCCATAATGAAATTCCATAAAAGTTTATTAGGTTAAAAACAGTAATGCACTTACACTTAGCCAAATAAGCGATACCGTATCTGTTAGGTTCCTGGGGCCCCAGGACGACGTCAGTTGTGACGAAACGGCTTAGGGAGGAGCGGCGTACTGACGTCACCGTAAACAATGCAGTCTTGGAAGCAACGGGCGGTTATTGAGAGCCGGATGAACAGATACGCTATCTCTTATTTGGCCTTTGTAGGTTGTGGAACAACATTTACCTCATCAATTGTACTGAGGAATAAGGACACTCATGGAGCACGTTGGTTCTTTATTGACTCATTTACACACTTATGAATTTCACTTATTTAATATTGCTTAATTAGCAGTTCATCTAAGGGCTGTTAGCCCACACGAAAGTTGGTATATGTTGTAAGATACACGTGTCACCATTTATATGCACGTCACCATTTATTTGTTTTAATTTTACAAGCAGCAAACTTCTGTCAGATTAGCAAACCTATGAGATCAGCAGGCTTGCCGCTGCTTTTAAAATTCAACATCTAACCAGTCCGACGGAGTTCTAACTACTGTATTTCACTATATAAACTCACTGTACTGTTAAATATAAGTGTAAAATGCAAAACTCCGGTGGGTGTAACAACATGTCCGCTTTCCCCTTTCTCACTGTATCCTTACTGTGGAGGAATGTAGGGTGTAGCAAGATGGCGTCGACGGAACGTCACTTCCGTTACACATTCTGACGGGTCGCCGAATCTGACGAAACACCAGCAGTGGGCCGGGTCTCCTACAATGAAGGGCTGGCCTTTGTACACAAATGTTGTGCTCGCGTCCCTAGCAACCACTGGCCCGCTCTTTTCTGCTACCATGGGGGCGTGTCTCTCCGCCTGGCAACATTTTCCACTCACTCATTGGCCGAAGGACCCACCGGTCATCTGACAGCCACACCTGATTGGGCGGCACGTTCAAACCTGGCAGTTCCGCCTTTTCCGCCACACAGCGCGCTGCCTGTCTGTGGGAAGGATGACATAAGAGGTGTGAGTAATGAGGTGTGCGGGCTGCTGGTGTGAGGAGGGTGGGCAGCACCTGTCACTTGTACCGGGGGGGTTCTGTAGTCCGCCGTAGGGGAGGTCGGCCCTCCTAGCTGGCCTTGTTTACATCGCACAGTGCCCTGTGGTGGGGGAGCTCTTTGTGTGAGATCATACAGGAGGATCGCAACTTCTGGCTGATGGACAGCCATTGTGATGAGCTCTGATAGTTGTCAGCTCTGCACAGGCACTAGTGATGTGGCTCTGGAAATAGTGAGATAAATCCACGACACATTCAATTCTCTAGTTTGTCATTTCTCTGTATTCCCAGTAGTTGTCTGTAGACACTCCTCCCTGCTTTATTGTCTGCCAGAGTAGTTTAGTGGTGCTGAGATTACATTGGAAGATGGAGTGTTCCTTCAAGGGGGTGTTGTGTATTCCACTCGTTGTCAGTTAGTGACACTGCAGAGAACATCGACCTTCTATTCTGATAATACCAGTGTCTAGTTGTTTTTTCTGGGGAAAATTTGACAGTTGTTTTAAGGCCAAATATATGTTTGAACCATTTTAAATGAATGTATTACTTATTAAAGCTGTAGTAATCTGCAGTTGAGAGATATAGATAGAGATATATATATATATATATATTCTCTATCTCCTGCAAGGCAATGCCATAATGTAAAGTGATAGTATGCATCACATACTAGCACATTATGAGCAACCTGCCTTAGAATGAAGCCCTCCAGCACTGCGCTGACAGGGCACCCATCTTCCCCTGGTCTTCCTTCCGGGTTCGCATTCTCTAGCTACATGAGTGGCCGGTGGCGCGATGACGTCACTCTTGTGCACGCGCATGAGCCACCATTTACGGCACGGGCTCTGAAGGTCTGGCACTGTATGCCAGACCTTCAGAATGCATGCACTGGTGATGTCACCAGCTGCATGCCCTCTGAATATCTTCTAAATAAGAATGAGCTCCGACGTGTTCCCATAGCGCACGTGCCGATCCCTCCAGGAAGTCAGCGCAGCGCTAATCACAGGCAGTGAGACATTTCCCGAGCTCTGCAGCCGCACATCGGGAAAATGCCTCACTGCCTTTGATTAGCGCTGCGCCATGCTGACTTCCTGGCGGGATCGGCACGTGCAGCATGCGAACACCCCGGAGCTCATCCTTACTTCTAAACTGCAAGTTTAGGAGATCTTCACAGTACATACAGGTAAGCCTTATTATAGTCTTGCCTGTTGGTACAAGTGGTAGAGCAGCATTTACTACCACTTTAAAGTAGACATTAAAGGAGAAGTGCAGCCAAAGCTCGTTTGGCTGTACTTCTGTGGATCACAAGAGTGCAGTTTGTTCTACGCTCCTGTGACCCGTTTTCAGCTGACAGCAGGCTGAAGTCACCGAGCCAGTCCTGGCTGGGTAAACATCGTGACCATATTGTCGGGATCCACCCAGAAGCCTGGACCGACACCTGGCTCAGCCAGCCACTCCCACCACCTCCGCAGCCCATAGCTCCAGTGAGCTGGGGGGGGGGTTGCAGAGCAGAGAGCCAGTGACTGACAGTTTTTGATCGCTCAGTTCTCATACTTAAAGCGGAGGTTTGCTGAAAAAAAATATTAAAAGCCAGCAGCTACAAATACTGCAGCTGCTGACTTTTAATATATGGACACTTACCTGTCCAGGGAGCCCGCGATGTTGGCAGCCGAAGCCCATCCGTCCTTCGGCTCTCGGCTGCTGCCGCCACCATCCTCGGTAAGGGAATAAGGAAGTGAAGCCATGCGGCTTCACTTCCTGGTTCCCTAGTCGCGCTGCGCGTCCTCTCAGGTCCCTGCTGTATTCTGTGTCTCACAGAATACAGCGGGGGGGAGGACGGGGTAGGCGGCGGAAGTGGCGTAGGTCACCGCGGTGATCTATGCCAGGAAGTGGGAGAAAATACCTGTATTAGACAGGTATCTGCTCCCTCCTTCCCCCCTGAAAGGTGCCAAATGTGACACCGGAGGGGGGGAGGAATCCAAAAAGTGGAAGTTTCATTTTTGGGTGGAACTCCACTTTAAGGGCCGTACACACGATATGAAAGTCAGAAGTAAAATTTCGTAAGATGAACAATCTGCTGATTTTTGGATCGTTAGTATGGTGTTTTCGACAGCAGGGTCAGATGCAGCAGTAGTCCGATTCTGCATCCACCTAGGTAAGTATTGATTTCTTTAAAAAAAAAAAAAAAAACCCTAAGCTTCTCTTTTAAAGTGGAACTTTACCCATAACAACTTGAAACATACATTCCACATTAATAATGATGGTACCATAATTAGTATGTGCTGTAAATTGCCTCTAGCATTGTTCCTGTATCTTCTTGCTGGAGGCCGCCATTTTGCTGAAGCCCAGAGCCCCTGAAAAGCAGTAAATCATAAAGCAGAACTAAACCCATCGATTTAACGGTTTCAAAAAACAGTTACGTTCCTAGAATTCTGCTCCTCAACCAAACTGTCAAACCATCAAATTTTGATAAAAAAAATAATGTTTTTTAGCAAAGAAAAACATTTCACATTAATTATGATGCTACCAAAGTGTGTGCTGTGAATTCCCTCCAGCATTGCTCCTGTTTCTTTTTGTCGGAGACATGCTAAAGCCCAGAGTGCCTGAACAGCTGTGAGGCTGGGTTCACATATATGCGAATTGGATGCGTCCTTTGTTGGCTGTAAAGACTAGGAGGGTTTAATTCCGCTTTAAGGCTGTCAGCAGATCGGCCTCTACAAACTCGGCAGTGCATAAAAATAGAGGGCAACTGAGCATGTGCAGAGCAGGATGAGACCAGGTATTACTGGATTTTAACCACCTCAATACAGGGCACTTCCTGCCCAGGCCATTTTTCAGCTTTCAGCGCTGTCACACTTTGAATGAAAATTACGCGGTCATGCTACACTGTAACCATGTGAAATTGTTATAATTTTCTTCACACAAATAGAGCTTTCTTTTGGTGGTATTTTATCACTCCTGGGGTTTTTTTTCCAAAAAAAAGACCAAAAAATTTGAAGAAAAAAAAAAGTTTTTCTTAGTTTCTGTCAGTAAATTTTGTAAATAAGTAATTTTCTTCTTCGCTGATGGGTGCTGTTGAGGCGGCACTGAAAGGCTGCACTGATAGGCGGCACTGGGCACAGATAGGCAGCACGGATCGCTGGCATTGATGGGCAGCACTGATAGCCAGCACTGACTGGCATCACTAATGGCCACTGATTGCTGGCACTTGTGGGCACTGATTGCTGGCAGTGGTGGGCAATCATTGCTGGCACTGGTGGGCACTAATTGTAATCCAGGCACTGATGATCAGTGCCCTGATTACATACCTAGCTGTTCCCTGTGATGAGATGCCGCTGATCGGCTCTCCTCTCCTCACACTCTGTCAATGTGAGGCGAGGAGCGCCGATTACCGGCATCTCTGTGTTTACATGTGACCAGCTGTGATTGGACACAGCTGATCACATGGTTAACCACTTAAGGACACAGCCTCTTTCTGAGATTTGTTGTTTACAAGTTAAAAAACTTTTTTTTTTTTTTTGCTAGAAAATTACTTAGAACCCCAAAACATTATACTTTTTTTTTTTCTAACACCCCTAGAGAATAATGATGTGCAGGTGTGGGGTTAGTGGATAAATATAGTGGCAATGTGCATGCCAGTGGTGAATGCATGTACGAGAGGGTTAGATGCATAGAGCCTGCATTATCAGGGTAATTAACCCTCTCGTACATGCATTCACCACTGGCATGCACATTGCCATTATATTTATCCTTATATGATAGCCACATCATATCTTCTTTCTTCAGCCCCATTCAGGGACTGATGGAGGCTGCAACCTGTTATAATATTGTTATAATATTTGTTACTATCCTGAGTGCGGAGTTTCTCTCTATCTTTTTACCCTAGAGAATAAAATGGTGGTCGTTGAAATACTTTCTATCACACAGTATTTGCGCAGCGGTCTTACAAGTGCGCTTTTTTTTGAAAAAATACACTTTTTTTGAATTAAAAAATAAGACAACAGTAAAGTTATTCCACAGAGTGACCCTGATCATCCTCTTCTGGGGTCCTTCAGTGGCGCTGGTGGCTCCTCCACGCATTGAGTGTCCATGTTGGAGAAGGCTCTCCTTGGTGGACACCCGTGCGGACGCGCTCCCGAGTTCTGCATCTGTGTCCATTCACACAGAATGCAGGACTCGGCACGCTCCCTGACGCCACATCATTGGATTTGATTGACAGCAGCGAAAGCCAATGGCTGCGCTGCTATCAACCTATCCAATTGGGTCACGAGACACCAGCTACAGATGGTGTGCTCGTTTCCGGCTGGAGGATGACAGCGTCCAGATAAGTAAAACGGGGGGGCTGGGGGGCTGCAGCACTAAAAAATGGTTTTTCACCTTAATGCATAGAATGCATTAAGGTGAAAAACCTTGAGGGTTTACAACCACTTTAACTTCCTGTTGTGTCTTTGGGAGAGGAAATGAAGGGGAATCTCCCTAATGGGAAACGGACAAAAAAAAAAAAAGTAAACAAATAACCTGACAGGTGTTAACCCTTTTCTACTCATATAGAATAACTGGCTATACACACGCCCTTTAATCAGCCAGTAGGAAACATTTATTGGTGAAATCAGTTTAGGAAGGGGGGTGGTCAAACACTAAGGCAGTGATCTAAGATACCCAGCTTCATCAATAGACTGTTTTATTGGCAAATATATTTGATAGACACAACTGTACAAGTTAGGAATATATCTAGAAGACTTGCACATGGCTACTGTCATTTCTATCCATACATAACAAATTTGAGGCAGGTAAGATGCTAGTATAATCTTTGGTATTCCTACTGTATTTTACCATCCTCTGATTTCTGCATGGATACAGAGAGGTCTGTCAACAACAGCATGACACATAACCCGATGACAGCCGTGAATACACGTGACTGGGATGCTGTTATCTCAGCCTGAACATCACACTTGGCTCGTCAATTTGATTGTGTAGGAAGATACAGCAAAGCTTTAATACTGTCATCTCCATGTACTGCCTATATGTTCATGTCGAAATGGACTCGTTTTTGTGAATTTACTTATTAGTGGAAGAGTTCTTACAACACATTTTAGGAGACACATTTACAGTCTTATCCTATGCTGTTTAATTGGTTAGAGTTGTAGCAAGTTTTAGCAGCCTATAGATATGAGCGTGCAAAGAGAAGATCAGACCTTCAATTGATCATTCTAGAAATCAGGGGTCTCCAAACTACGACCTGTGAGCCATATCTAGCTTGTTATGGGATTTTATACAACCCTCACTATGATCAGTGGCATGTCCTCAGACAGTGATGACTCGGAGCAGTTAGTCTTCAGTTCGCCCCCAACTATCTCAGCGCAGGTCCCCCCCCCCCACTCTGCTGTGTCATTTATTGCAAGGACTGTCAGTATCCTAGCAAATAATAATGTGCTTTTCTCTGCATTCACAGTGGAATGGAACTTCCTCCGCTCAGATCTGCTGTGTCTCCTGACAACTTCCTCGCTGCTACAGAGCTACTGTAAGTTTTATTACAGTGGTAAGGGGGATACTGATATAAGTTAGGACTCTGATGAGGACCCTAATGTAAGGGAGGTGCTCCTGGTGTAAGGGGGGGGGCACTCTGATGTGAAAGAAGGGACTCCTGATGTGATGGGGGGGGGGGGGGGGCTTTTGATGTGTACTTATTTGTTGGAGCATATTTATTCATTAATTGTATTCATTCAGTTCATTTTTATTAAACTGATTTTTTTTTTCAGCCTGTGAATGTGTGCAAATTATACAATGTGGCACTTGTATTGAAAAGTTTGGAGACCCTTGCCATAAACTGTTGTGTCATAGAGCAGAACTTTACCCAAAAGGGGAAGTTCCACTTGTTTGCATCCTCCTCCTTCCCCCTTCACTGCCACATTTTGGCACTTTTTTTTTGGGGGGGGCACCTGGTTTTGACAGGTGCCCTTCTTCCGGTCAGATCGCTGCAACGATCATGTGGATTGTTTATGCCGAGGATGCATGTTTTACAGTTGTGCTCAAAAGTTTGCATATCCTGGCAGAAATCATGAATATTTAGCATTGATATTGAAAATGACTGATCATGCCAAAAGAACTGTCTTTTATTTAGGGATAGTGATCATATGAAGCCATTTATTATCGCATAGCATTTTTTTGGCCCCTTTTTAAATCATAATGATGACAAAAATCACCCAAATGGCCCCGATGAAAAGTTTCCATGCCCTGGAATATTTAGCCTTGGTACAGACACACAAGGTGACACACTGGTTAAAATGGCAATTAAAGGTTAATTTCCCACATCTGTGGCTTTTTTAAAATTGCAATTAATGTCTGTGTATAAATAGTCAATGAGTGTGTTAGCTCTCAGGTGGCTGCAGTAAGCAGGCTAGATACTGAGCCATGGGGATTAGAAAAGAACTGTCAAAAGACCTGTGTAACAAGGTTATTTAACTTTATAAAGATGGAAAAGGATATAAAAACATCCAAAGCATTGCGTAGCCAGTCAATACTGTTTAATCACTTATTAAGAAGTGGAAAATTCAGAGTTCTCTTGATACCAAGCCAAGGTCAGGTAGACCAAGAAAGAATGCAGTCACATCTGCCAGAAGAATTGTTCAGGATGCAAAGAAAAACCCATAGGTAACCTCAGGAGAAACACAGGCTGCTACTTCCATTCGAACATGTTCCAATATGGCCATGTTTTCGAATATTGTTCTGTTATTTTGAGCTGTAAGTACCAAATCTTCCAGGGAATTGACACTACAATTTTTTTGTATGTCCGAATCGGCATTTGTGAGCCGTAGAGCAGCAAGAAGGCAGGATCCCTTGGAATAGGGAAGTCTGTAAATTGTTGGGAGACCGCTGTACCTCCGACCAATACTATTGGAGCTTCGAACAGGACCAGAAGACTAGAAGAAAAGTTCCCTCCTCGTCTCCACATCTCCAGCAATGCTCCGAAGCCTCTTTAAAATATTTACTCAAAGCTGACGGGGTAAGATACCAGCGCGTCAATATTTTATGTGTGCGCGTGCAGGAGGATGACTTCAAGGAAAGGTGGATAATGTTTTGACGCTGTGCTGCTGTGAAGGTCCTATCTAGATCCCTTTCCCATTTGCTAAGACTTGGCATGACCAAGTCGTCTGGAGGGGAGATGAGCAAAGGCATACATCTTAGATAGGGTGCGGGGGAGGGGGGGCCTTTGTCTTCACAGTAGGATTCAAAGTCCGCTGACTACAGAAATGAGTTGGGTGGGGGGGGGGGGGTGTTCAAGGTTCGGAAGAAGTTCTGACGCGCTTGCCAGAAAGGCAATCTAAACTGACCATCCAGCAGCATCAACATGTAGATTGTGGGCCAGGCATTAGCAATTAAAAAATGGGAGGTTTGAAAGCAGTCCCTCTCCGAAACGGGCTATGTTCTACACCCGGAGGGAACCCGGGATTTCCCAATATGGACAATGGGCGGAGAAAAGCTCGAGTTTCCTACATGCCATGTGACCGACTCGGAGAGTAAGTCCTATAGTGCAGGCATGTCCAAAGTCTGGCCTGCCTGGTTATTTGGACATGTATATCTTTTGTGGCCCCCAATGATCTCCCAGCGTCGGGGCCCAAAAGATATATATGCTGGCTGCCTTGGAGAGGAAAGGGAGAAGGCAGGACGAGTGCCGTACACATAGGAGAATTTCCTGTTTACACGGCAGCCTCTATAATAGGAAGTCCATCTCCTGCGCTGCCATTGGACGACTGTTTTGTCCATAAAAGGAGGCGGGACTTTGTATTAAAGAGGTCGCCAAGAAAACAATTTTTCCTGTATGTAATCTTTTGGCGCTCGTCCTGCACCCCCTCCCTGTCCCCTCCAAGGCTGCAAATGGATGGGCATCAATCAGGCTGCACTGATGGCAATGGTGGGTGCTGCATTCCTGGCAATGAGGATGCTGCACTGATGGAAATGGGGTGCTACATTCATGGCAATGGTGGGGCTGCATTCATGGCACTTGTGAGGCTGCAGATGGGTACTGACCCTTATTTTGCTTCACAGTTCTTTATTTAAAATTTAAGTTGTTGTTTTCCCTGAAACTTCCCTATTAACGTGAAGGTGCGTGTTATACACCAGTAAATATGATATATATTCAAATAACATGCCCAAGCTCATCTCTTTACTCACACACAGCCACAAAGGCAAGATAATTATTATTGGGCAGTGTATTGGTGCTCGAACGAACACGCTTAGACCAAATTTTAATGGTTCAAAGAATGTCAGGCAGAATGGTCGGCCCTCACGCATGTTCACTTCGTCAAATCTGGCCCTCTTTGAAAAAAGTTTGCACACCCCTGCTATAGTGGGGTGTGACTTGAGGGAAGCCGGTATGGAGGCATAGCACCAAGGCGGCCCTGTTCAGAGGAATGGGGCTAAACTGCTTTTCTATATGCATCTATAGCTTAGGATCTTTGTATCAGCACCAGTCCATTACCCTGCCCAGGTGGGCTGCTTGGTAGTATTTGGAAGCGTCTGGAGCGGCTACCCCCTCATAGATTTTAGGTAGTGTCAGGAGGTGTCTACGCTCCTAGGCCGTTTGTGTGTTTTGTACAACTTCTAAGTTTAATAAAGAGCAATCCTGGTTGTTAAAAAAAACAAAAGCATTAAAAAAAAACATTCGACATGGAGCCATGATGTGTGTATGAGTACTTGATTAGTACACATGGCTATGTTTTGCTATAATCATTAAACTTGAGATCTTCAGACCCTCCTGATCCTGGTTTCTGCTGCTTTTAAGTAGCACTCGATTTTCCCTGATGTGGAAAAGACAGCCTTCACAAGACACCATTTTTTTTTTTTTTAAAGCATTAACTCAAAGTGATATTTTTGGATGTAGGTAGAGCCAGGTGTACTGGTATGCCCTGCCTTCTCATACTTCTTGGATACTTGAGCTGCGAGAGCTCTCTGCTGTAACTTCTAATACTGTTAATATCCACTCTGGAGTGTGAAGCGTTTCTGCTCACCTTGTGTATTCTGCAACGCCTGTTACTCTCAGCATAGAAAAACATTTTTTTTTTTTTTCTCAAACAAAAGGTTTTATTGAAATTGAATAAGTGTATATAGTTCCAGAGCGCATACAGCAATTTACAGAGTAGAAGTCACATCTTACATATGCAATAAGATAGAAAAAAAAAAGCACAAAAAAGGGGGCATATAATCCATTACATCGAAAGCAAAGAAAAGAAGAAAGAGGGAAAAAAAACCTCTCATCAGATAGAGCCATCTGTGGGCAATCCACGCTCCTTCAATGGATATTTTACTTATCATCTCCTACCATACTGGCTAGTTATGTAGTGCACATCATACATCCTATGTGTATTGAAGCTAAGAAGGACCACCTTTAGAATAAACGATCAAACACTAAATACTAAATCCACTGGCGCTAGGCCTGGTACATCCAACCATTGAGCCCATAGTCTCTCATATTTTTGTGAAGCTCCCCTATGCTGGTATATAATTTTTTTTTTCCATACGGATTGTGGCCCCCATTTGTGTATTCCATTTTTGCACCGTGGGAGGACTCGTGGATTTCCAGTGCCTGAGATAGAAAAACATTTAATGAAACAAGGGGAGAGAAACCCCTCATAATGGCCAAAGCAGATGTGTAGACCTAGGGATTCAAGTAAGTAAGGGGAAATCCCCCCCCCCCCCCAAATGAGGGCTCATTAAGCAGTCAAAGCCGCCCACTTTGGTATAAATTTAAAATGAACACATTGGGGGTTATTTATGAAAGGCAAATCCACTTTGCACTACAAGTGCACTTGGAAGTGCAGTCACTTTAAATCTGAGGGGTAGATCTGAAATGAGGGGAAGCTCTGCTGATTTTATCATCCAATCATGTGCAAGCTAAAATGCTGTTTTTTATTTTCCTTGAATGTCCCCCTCGGATCTACAGCGACTTTACTTCTAAGTGCACTTGTAGTGCAAAGTGGATTTGCCTTTTGTAAATAACCCCCATTGACTGGAAAGTGAACCATAGGTAAAATATCCCCAAACTGCTGCTGCCTGGGCCGGATGCTGCCCCTTTCTTGCAGTTACGTGGTCCTCGGGGCAGTCATTCACACAAAGAATGGGGCTCCATTCTTCCCACTCACACCAATGATGGGGCACTATTCCTCCCACTGATATCAGTGATGGTGCATTAGTTCTCCCACTGACCCAATGTTGCACTATTTCTCCACTGAGCACAAACATTAATTTTGTTATTGCCACATTCCACTGAGGCATTGTCTACTCCCCACTGGCCACAATCTGGTCCACTCCTAAAGTCTTAAGGACAGTAAACTTGCCCTTTGTTTAGAACATTTAAGGTCCCCCAGGTCTAGACCTATTCATTGTGTCAGCAGAAACTGAATGTAGTAACAGTTGATTGATCTGATGCTTTATATAACGTGTTCTTCTTTTTTTTCTTCTAGGAAACCTTTTTAGCAATGCAAGCTTCAGTTGTACCACGTTCCCCTAGTTCTCCACTGCACAGTGTTTCTCTGCTAAGCAAGTCTTTTCCCCAGCTTCCTAACCCACGAAGGAGAAGACATGGGGGAAGAACCAGGGACCCCTGGAATACAGCCAGCCTTACTGGTATAACACCTCCTCTATTTAGAAACACAAATTACTGGTAATTGCTTCTCTAATGCCGCGTACACACTACTGGACTTTACGGCATACTTGGTCCGGCGAACCTGAGTCCGTCGGACAATTTGATCGTGTGTGGGCTCCAGCAGACTTTTTTTTTTCTCGAAAGTTTGACGGACCTTGAAATGAAACATGTTTCAAATCTGTCCGACGGACACGAGTCCGGTCAAAAAGTCCACTTGTCTATATGCTAGTCCGATGGACAAAAACCGACGCTAGGGCAGCTATTGGCTACTGGCTATGAACTTCCTTGTTTTAGTCTGGTCGTACGTCATCACGTACGAATCCGTCGGACTTTGGTTGATCGTGTGTAGGCAAGTCCGTTCATTCGGAAAGTCCGTCGAAAAGTCCGCAGGACAAAGTCTGCCGTAAAGTCCGCTCGTGTGTACGCGGCATTAGGCGTTCTTTCAGTATTTGTGTAAAGTAATCAGAATGCATTACCTGCCCTACTCTGTGGTCTGTTTTTCTTTGTTTAACATACAAATCAAACCAATATATAATCTGTTGGGTTGCACCGATACCACTTTATTAACTGAGTACAAGTACCGATACTCTTACTTGCCATTACCAATACTGTTTTTTAATGTCATGTCACAGTGGCATATATGAGTAGCTTCTTTCTTTCTTTTTCTTTTTCTTTTTTGTGGGGTGGGGGAGTGGTTGGTTTCATTTGTGTTTTGTTTTTTGTTTCAGTTATGAATGGACAGTCAGTGAATACGGAAAAAGAAGGAGCAGGTAAATTACATATTTACCATCTCCTTCCTCTCCATCCTGACAGATCTGGGATGGGAGGGGGGACCGTAGGAGGACACGGAAAGCCAAGGAAGATGCAGGGGGACCTGGAGGAGGACATGGAGAGCTGGGGAGGACCCGGGGAGCACAGAGGGGGACCCGGAGGAGGACCTGGGGAGCACAGAGGGGGACCTGGAGGAGGAGCACAGAGGGGAACAGTCGGGTTGATCGGGCGGCGGTGGGAGATTACAAGCATCGATCTCCCTGACAGCCACGGGAGGGAGAGGAGGAGAAAAGGCTGTCAGAAAAGCTATACAGGGAGATTGGTGCTTGTAACTTCCGCACCGATCATCCCTGAGGCTGCCCAAGCGTCGGAGCGTTTGCACGAGTACTAGCACTCATGAAAATGCCCGGTATCGGTATCAGTGCAACCCTAATAATCTGCATGTAGGGTTTGATGGTATACTTGGTAACCCCAGGCTTGAAAATAAGACATGTTGTATCCCTTTATTTTTTTTAATTATAATGATTTTATTTTTCCTAGGTGACGATTGGAGCTCTTACAGTCTGTCTTCAGCTGCCAGTAACATCCTACTTCGCTCACCCCTGGAATCTGCCAGTGGAATTCCCACTCCAGATGATACCATACACTCATTGCCCTCGTGTGTACGAAGTTCCAGCAGAGCTGTGCTCACTGTCAGCACCAAGACCACACAGGTACTCATCATGCCTTCTGCTTGTGCTTTATCTGGCGCCATCCAGACCTAAAGGAGACTTGAACTAAGACATCCTTCTGGAAATCCTGATAGAATACTGTAAGCTAGCCTTTCATAAACCTTTTTGGGGTCTCGGGGAACTCCTGCTATAAATAATATCTAAAGCTCATGGTGCATTAGTATGATCAGTAAGTTGTAGATTTAATAATTATGGAATGTGGAGTACATAGAACATTTGACCCCAGAGTGGATTATTATTATTATTCATTTTTTTTTTGCTTTTTAACACCCCCTTCACTAGATATCTAGGTTACTTTCAGTAATTGTTAAATTAAACAAATAATAATAATGACCAGAAAAAATGCATGTAGTGAAAATTCCAGTGTCCTATTACATTGGTGGTCAGTGAAAAACAGAGGTGTCACATCCCAGCCACTACCATATGTGACAAATGGCAGGTCAAGTCTCACTGTGCTGCCACCAATACGTGACAATAGCGATGTCAGCCTTACCTTGTACAGAGATTTTCCAGCTTATGGGACCACAATTTTAGTGCCTACAGACCGAGTGATCAACACTGAAGTCGGTTAAAGGGATATTAAAGGCAGCATTTTTTTATGTTTAAATAACAAACCTGTCATACTTACCTACTCTGTGCAGTGTGCGCTCCTGACCCCTCCTGATGAGTGCCCCCATAGCCAGCAGCTTGCTATGGTGGCACCCGAACAGGCTCGCTCCCGAGCCACTGCTCTGTGTGTCTATTCACACATGCAACGTGGCTTGGCTTTGCCCCCACTCTCTCTTCCTCCCGGTACTTTCTCGGCAAATAAGAAGGAAGAGACCTAGGAAAGCTGCTGCTCTTATGCACATCACTGGATCGAGATAGGGCTCAGATAAGTATTAGGGGAGTTTGGGGGGTGGGTATTGCACACAGAATATTTTTTGTCTTTATGCATAGAATGCATGAAGGTAAAAAACCTTGAGCCTTTACAGTCATTTTAACTATACAGTTAACTTGTTACAAACCAAAACACAAACCAGCAAGCCTGACCATTAAAGCAATGTCTGTAATACTCGCTGTCACACAAACTTCCAGAGGTGCATACCAAAGCAGCGCTTTCAAAGAGACAGAGTTTATTTTAGGTTTTGGTACTTTAGGATAATGTTAATGATTTTAAAATATTGTTTAATGGTAGAGAAGGCAAAAACTGACAGTTCTCAATGGACTACAAATCGACTAGTGCTCCTCAGTAGAAAAGTACCACTGGAGATCAGTGGAAAAGAACCTCTCTTACACTGGAGGCCAGCAGAAAAGTGCTCCTTTAACTGCTTGCTGACTGTATAACACAGATAAGGCGGCTTTGCAATGCCAGATCACGTACCTAGTAAGTGATCTGACACTTCCTGGTAGGGGGAGCGCACCACCGGCGACCTGGCCATGCTGTGACTAAAAACAGCAGATATCGATCACCGGCTTCCGGCAAATGGATTACTGCCTGCACCCGGCGATCGTCTTGAGTTTACACAGAACAGGGCTCTGCCTGTGTAAACAAGGCAGAGCCCTGTCCTGTCAGTGGGGAAGTAATAGATTTTCTTTACACACAAAGCAGGGAAAAAAATCCATTACTTTCCCTAGTAAAAGCATCTAACACAGTACACCAAAACACATTTAACCGTTTGATTGCCCTAGATGATTAACCCCTTTCCAGCCTCATTAGTAAAGTGACCGTGAATATTTTTAGCACTGATTACTGTGTCACTGGGTCCCAAAAAGTGTCAGTTAGTGTCCAAATGTCCGCTGCAATATCGCTATAAGTCGCTGATCGCCATTGCTAGTAAAAGCGTAACGCTTAATGGGATTTTTTTTTTTTCCAAAAACATGTAGCAGAATACATATTGGGCTAAATTTATCAAGAAATTCCATTTATTTATTTTTTAATTGGATATGTTTTATAGCGGAAAGTAAAAAATATTATTATTTTTTTTTTTTTAAACTGTCTGTTTATAGCACAAAAAATAAAAAAGCAGTGGTGATCAAATACCACCAAAAGAAAGCTCTATTAGTGGGGAAAAAAGGACATAAATTTTATTTGTGTACAGAGTCACAGCCTGCAATTGTCAGTTAAAGTAACGCAGTGCCGTATCGCAAAAAATGGTCTAGTCAGGAAGGGGGGTAAATCTTCCAGAGGTCAAGTGGTTAATTAAAAAAAATTTCCTTTTAAATGTTTCCCTTTACATTGGTGGTCAGTTGAAAAGGTGCCCCTTTACAGTGGGGATCACTGTGAGCGATTAATCCTTACATCGGTGGTCAGGAATGACCTGTTGCATTGCTCACTCGATGGCCGCGGGGATACCCCCGATCGCCTCATGGAGAGGGCGAACGGGGAGATGCTAATTAAACAAGCATCTCCCCATTCTGCCTAGTGACAGTGTCACTGATCTCTGCTCCCTGTGATCGGGAGCAGAGATCAGTGATGTGTCACACGTAGCCACACACCCCCACAGTTATAAACACTCCCCAGGACATACTTAACCCCTACACTGCCTCCTAGTGGTTAACCCCTTCACTGCCAGTGTCATTTACACAGGAATCAGTGCATTTGTATAGCACTGATTGCTGTATAAATGACAATGGTCCCAAAAATGTCTGATGTGTCCGCCATAATGTCACAGTCACGATAAAAATCGCTGATCGCCATCATTACTAGTAAAAAATAAACGCTTATTGCGAATTTTTTTTTTTTTTACCAAAAATATGTAGAAGAATACGTATCTGCCTAAACTGAGGGCAAAAATTGTTTTTTGTTATATATTTTTGGGGGTTATTTGTTATAGCAAAATGTAGAAAATAATGCGTTTTTTTTTCAAAATTGTCGCTCTTTTTTGTTTATAGCACAAAAAAATAAAAACCGCAGAAGTGATCAGATACCACCAAAAGAAAGCTCTATTTGTGGGAAAAAAAGGACGTCAATTTTGTTTGGGAGCCACAACGCAATTGTCAGTTAAAGTGACGCAGTGCCGAATTGCAAAAAGTGCTCTGGTCTTTGGCCAGTAAAATGGTTCGGGGCTTAAGTGGTTAGACATATAGCTGGTTTAAAAAAAATCACTGGCTATCAACTTTAAATGGCAAGGCTACTTTTGTTAGTGTCATTTAAAGAACAACTTTCATAATTTGTTTTCAGACTGCCATGTGTCTAACAGAATGAACTTATTATTTCTCTAGATTTTAATGGCCAATGATAAAGCCTGCAGGCTTTTTGGATATAGCAGTCTTGAGTTAATTGAAATGAGTCTGTCCAGTCTGATTCCTGCATCCAGCCACAGGATCTCCGAGGTTTTAGAGGAGGAGCTTACTGAAGCTGATGGAATTTCCCGGGTACCTGGAGAAGTGGTAAGTGTGTCCACATTATTAAAGACTTTATAAGGAATGCACCATAACAGAAGGAATTGTGGAGATAGATTGTGATTTTTCTACATTGTAAATCATTTAAAGTGTGTCAAGTTGGGAGCATCTTGTTCTCATTTGTAAGTAGATAGAGAAACTGTAGTATAATTTAAAGTTTTTAAGTTCACCTTTAACTAAAAATAATACTTTTGTGTTTTCTTGCAGGTAAAAAAATGTGCATTCATTTTTTTATTTTTATTTTTTTACACAGGAGCCTGCACCCACCATCAGTGGATCGCAGGTGCAGTGTCAGGCTCTTGCACACTCTCCCTCCAGCTTTCTGTCCATGCCTCTGTAGGGGTTTCTATTAGAAAGCCGGAGGAAGATTCAATGGACTAGGAGTGCAATGATTATCGCACTTGTAGTCCATTGGGAACTAGAAGCCATTGCCACAGTGGCAGAAGGTACTCGTAGTTTGTTTATTTATTCACAGACCTCTGTGAATGAATGACACATCTGTGCAGGTGATTTTAAATGTGACATTGGCTAGAGAGTTACAGGAAAAGGGGGGCTCAGGGGTGAGGTGGGCTGCTGGAACATGTTACACCCTCAATACGGGTGTAACATAACGTGTCAAATCCAATCCTTTAGCTAAGTACAGTCTCTATCAGCGCATACACAGAGCAATTACATTCTACTTTCCCCATGTGAAAGTTTTATGGCTTGGTCATTGGCTGCTCAGGCTTAGGCCCTGTATCCTGGGAGAATGTGAAAAGTTCAGATTCTCCCCCATACTAAAAGTACAGGATATTTCTGAGATCTCTAACACATGAATGGAGTGGTGAGGAAATATGGCAAGGATCAATATCAATGTGAAGCTTTGTTCAGCGAACCTGTCACTTTGCCCTCAATGGGTAAAAAGGGACAGAATTTTTATAAGGAAGGTTTTACCTGAACCATATACTTCAGCCTTGAATATCTACAGTGACTTGGCTCTCTTCCAAGACAATCAATACAAATTGATATTGCCTATGTGAAAACTAGACTACAAATAAATTACTGTCTCTCTTCATATATTTTTATGTAGTATCTACACAGTGGATGGAATATGTGTTTTTTTTTTAAGCTAGAAGGGAATCTGGTGTTTAATATTCAGAAATGTAACTGATAAACAAGGCTGCTTTTGAAAGTCTGTGCTTGAATCCCCAGAGACCCACAATGTTCATAAGCAGTGTTTTGAAGTGCAGATCATGCAGGCTTGGCCTTGGGAATCATAGAACTTCTGTTCGTAGGAAGTGTTAGATCTCTACATACAGGCTTTTACTGTTCTTGATGAGGACAAAATGTAAAGACATTTGATTCAGATGGGAACACATCATCTTCCTTGGGCATTTTGTAAGACTGTCTCCATAGGGAATACAAAAGCAGTCAACTAAAAATCACATTTTCTGCTAACATTTGAAGATTTATCCAGATGTAAATTCAGGCTGCAACTCAGTTTAACCAATCATATTCAGTGTAACCATATTCTGGTTACTTCATTCTCAGAATAAAGACTTCTTCTAACCTTTTAGTGATTGTCCTATTCATCGAAAGCACATCCAGTACTCTATATGTCACTTCAAATTACATGAGGAACCAGGTGGACCCTGTACTTTTTATATATAGGCTTCTTACAGTGTCCCTGGTATGGATTCGATATTGGTTCATGTATGAAACCTACGTATCCACTACCGTTAGGATAAAGGATTTAGAATTCTCATCGTTATTAATATTATTAGGGGTGCACCGAATGGGTTTTTTGGTGCCCAAACCGATACAGAAAATGAAAAATACACTAGGCCGAAAACTGATACCGAAAATGACCGATACCGAAACTTATTTTAAAAAAAATATTTCTATACAGGAGATGGTCAGAGACTGGTGATATGGTACAGGAGATGGTCAGAGACTGGGGACATGGTACAGGAGATGGTCAGAGACTGGGGACATGGTACAGGAGATGGTCAGAGACTGGGGATATGGCACAGGAGAGGGTCAGAGACTGGGGACATGGTACAGGAGATGGTCAGAGACTGGGGACATGGTACAGGAGATGGTCAGAGACTGGGAACATGGTACAGGAGATGGTCAGAGACTGGGAACATGGTACAGGAGATGGTCAGAGACTGGGAACATGGTACAGGAGATGGTCAGAGACTGGGAACATGGTATAGGAGATGGTCAGAGACTGGGAACATGGTACAGGAGATGGTCAGAGACTGGGGACATGGTACAGGAGATGGTCAGAGACTGGGGACATGGTACAGGAGATCAATGCAGCCTCACCAGTGCCCGTCAGATGCAGCCTGCCTGTGTTCCCATTGCAGCCAGTCAGTGTCCCCATTGCAACCTCTGTGTCCCCATTGCAGCCAGTGTCCCCAGCCAGTGTCCTCATTGCAGCCAGTGTCCCCAGCCAGTGTCCCCATTGCAGCCTGCGTCCCCATTGCAGCCTGTCTGTGTAGGGGAAGAGAGAGGAGAGCCGCCGCCACCTTGTTGATTTGAGCGCCGGGAACACCATAGCTTTCCTCTCAATAGCTGTGTGTTCCCCGCTGCGTGCCGTCACATAGAGCCCCTCCTCTTTGTCCGGGCACTTTGATAGACAGATCACCCGTCCAATCCTTGTCAGATGTCAGTAGACTCCCCGCCCACCTCTACACTCCCCTTGTCAATATGCATATTCTCCTGTGTATTTCTTACACTGAACTAATGCTATGATCTCTAACATCCAGTGAAAAGACAGGAAAGTAACCACATGACTTCAGCATGCCAAATCATGCTGAGGTGTGGAACAGCCAATCCTTGCAGAGCTGCTGAAGAAAGGAGTGGGAATTAAAAAATAATGCACGTCTCTTAGGCTAGTGCACGAGATATGTAAATCACCTGTCACTCACAGCAAGGGGGAGGATTTGACAAAGTATTTCTCTGTTTGTTAAGATTTATCTCACTAAACAATAAAAGAGGATTGCTCAGAGCTAGATTAACTCTTTGTGGCAAGACTGGGCTCAAATGATAGGAAATCTTATACTCTACATTATGACCAAAAAAAAAAAAAAAAAGAGTTTAATCCATGGACGTTCCAAGAGATGACTTTGAGATCACTCATAGTAACGGTCTATAGAGCATGGGGGCAGGATAAGTACAGTAGAGAAGGGGGAGTAGGACCTGGATGCAGAAAGCCACAAATCACCATAGAACAGCATATTTGCAGTATAAATTGTACTTTGTGGCAAATAACAAGCCCATTGGTAAAATCTCTCAGGGCGAAACACAAAAAAAAAACAAGAAAATTAACAGTGTAAGAACCAAACGCCCTGTTTGCTCCAGGCGAACAG
The DNA here is from genome assembly GCF_042186555.1 of Aquarana catesbeiana. Classification (NCBI taxonomy): domain Eukaryota; kingdom Metazoa; phylum Chordata; class Amphibia; order Anura; family Ranidae; genus Aquarana; species Aquarana catesbeiana. The sequence goes on along the minus strand of NC_133327.1, from coordinate 137,671,013 downwards.
AACGAAAACAGGGAAAAAAAACGCCGGAGAAACTTTAGTCCCAAAAACCTATACAACATTAGTGTATTATTCCAAGAGCCCACACACTCAGTAAGGGGTTGTGAAAACTTAAAGTTATAGCAAAGCATTCAGCAATAGTGCCTTAGGTTCTTGCAATTAACAGATATAGTCCCAATTCCTTCAGCATTATCCACTTGCTAGAGAAAGCATCTGCCATAGAGGAACAGGTTACAGCCGGACAATTGCAGGAGCATGGACAACAATTCCCAGCACACAGCATTAGGCGAGGGAATACAACCAGTCGACCACATCTGCAGAGGATTCAAACAGTTTTGCGGATCCATTGTGGATAACTTTTAGGCGGCTGGGATATAGCATGTTGTAGACTAGACCCTTCTCCCTCAGGTGCCTGCGGACATCCGTAAAAGGAACGCTGTCATATTTCATCTTGTGATGTTTATGGGCTTCTGCTAGGATCAGATCCCTGTCCCTGAAGTTAAGCAGGCAAACCAGGAAAGCTCTTGGCCACACGCCAGCAGGCCTCCGGCTGGCGCCCTGTGTGCACGCTCCACAATGTACTGTACACTGGAGAAAGGTGCTGTAGGCCCAGGAGTTGTTTGAAAAAAGCCTCAGCAAACACCACAGGATGAGTCTGAGTCTGTTCTCAGCGTCTTCTGAACGTGTCATAAGGAGCTTGACTTGCTGCTGAAGTTCAGCCACAGACTGCATAGTGGAGGCAGAGGTGTCCTCCACCTCAGAGATGCGTTCTTCAGCTTCGGCCCCTGAACTTGTCCATGTCCTCCCTAATCAACCCACATTCTATGGACAGGGTGTCTATCTTCCCCTCCACAGTGGACTTACTTTCCACAATAGCTGCCAGGATCACAGCGGTGGATTTCTCACCCTGGAGCTCTGCATCAGCCGATAACCAGTAGAGGAGCCCACCGGGTCCGGTGTCACGATCGCCGCCATGGAGGAGTCTGTCTGTGTCTCCACTGAGACTGGAGTGAAGGAGCTTTCAGGCAAGATGGTCGCCGCACAAGTGCTCGACGGGACTGTCCGGAAGCTCTGCAAGGGTGCCTTCTTAGCAGAGTTACGTTTCCCTGTCATGGGGGGAACCAGGGCAGCTTCCCAGACCACTGGAAGGTACCTGTGTAGCAGGATGGACAGTGGAAGCCAGGTTATCTGCTAATTAAGCAGACAGATGGCAAGAGCCTAAGCTGGACACGTCTTCTTCCTCTCACATCCTGGCCACGCCCCCCCACTATCCTTATTTAACCACTTGGTGACCACCCACCATAGATTTTCTTGCAGCAGGGTGGCCGCTCTGCGCCAGATCATGTACCCTGTGCGTGATCTGTTAGGTCTGGGTCGCGCGCTGCCGGCCCTCTCCCGCTGTGATTGGAAACAGCGAGAGCCAATCGGGGGTCTGACGGACATGATGTTCGCCGGGACCCGCTGATCCTTCAGGAGAAAGGCAGACCGCCGTTCTACCTAATGTAAACAAGGCAGATTGCCATTCTGTGAGGGGAATGTGCTGACTTTTTACATTCCCCCAAACCCCCCCCCCCCCCCCCCCAGTTAGCAATCACTGTTAGGGAACACATTTAACCCTTTGATCACCCCTTCCCTGCCAGTGTCATTAGTACAGTAGCCATGCATATTTTTTTAGCACTGATCATTGTATTCGTGTCACTGGTCCCCCAAAAGTGTCAGTTGTCCGACCGCAATATTGCAGTCTTGCTATAAGTCCGCTGATCGCCGCCATTACTAGTAAAAAAATAAATAAATAAAAATATCCCATAGTTTGTAGACTCTGTAACTTTTGTGCAAACCAATCAATATACACGCATTGGAATTTTTTTTCCCAAAAATATGTAGCAGAATACATATTTGCCTAAATTGATGAAGACATTTTGAATTTTTACATTTTTTTTTTTTTTTTTTTTTTTAATTAGGAATGTTTTATAGCAGAAAGTAGAAAATATTGTTTGGGGGGGTGTTGTTTCAAAAAAATGTTGTATATAGCGCAAAAAATAAAAACCGCAGAGGTGGGCACATCGTTGCATGCCCGCACAATTGTCAGTTGAAGTAATGCAGTTCAGTTTTGCAAAAAATGGCCTGGTCATAAAGGGGGAGTAAACATTCCAGAGCTGAAGTGGTTAAAAGACAGTTGATAATGATCAGTCATTATTTTTTAATATCAATGTCACAATTTCTGCCAGGGTATGCAAACCTTATAGGCACAACTGTATGATGTTGTTTGATGCAACCAGAAGTAACACCATGGGAAAACCTACACTCTAATGTTCTGGTTGATTAGCCACCAGTAGTTTAGGATTTAGCAAGTAGCGTGGTACTTGGGGACTAATTTGATTTTGCTGTTTACATAGCAGTACCAAATACCTTTCCCATGTCCACTCCTTTTACTGGTAAACATAATTCTGTGTATGTTGTACAATTTTCCTTGTGTCTGCAAGGACCAGAGACAGAGTGTTATTATCAATGCATATATTAGATGTTCCCAATGTGCGTGTCAGGACCCCAAACAAATTTCCAGAATCTTTGTTTAGGGCAACAAACGATGCTCCTCCAATACTTGGGGCACCGTGTTTAAAATCATTGAGCCATATTGGTATAAACTGTATACCAGTTCCTGCAAAAATGCAGTCAGAATGATGTTTGGCGGCAGAGTTTCTGTTGGTGTTTAATACATATGATCTCTAAATACCCTACTGTCTTTATGTATTTTTTTTCCATTTAAACATAGCCTTGTAGCTGTGTATTCAGAGCTGTATATCATAAGGAGTCTGCTAAATGTTTTATGCCTCTGTGTAAATCTAATAAAGGACTTGCTACAGTGCTTCAGTGATGAAACTAGTGAAAGACTCTATTCTATGCACCCAGAGGCCAGGGCCAGGGCCAATTCAGTAACCTGAAGTTTTTCAAAATCGTACACATGCAGATCATGCACACCTCCTGAGCAGTCACTCTGCACGGCTACCTGACATGTCTGCTGCTCCAGATTTTTTGCAGCAAAGCATGCAGTGTGTGCTAGGTAAACATTAAATTTCCTCTCTCCTTTTTTTTTTTTTTTTTTTTTTTTTTTTTTTATAGAGACATTTTGTTGTAGACTTTCTTTGCAATCATTGTATGGTTTTTGTCTTCAGGTTGAAGCAGTGCGAAATGGAGGTGATGTGGTCATGCTGCGATTGTGGATACGCAGAGTTCAGAGCCATTGTCTTTTGTTCCTCGAAACCGCACAGACTATTACAACTGTTCTTTCATTTCAGCAAGATGTAAGTAAAATAATATATTTGTGCATTATTGTCTTTATGTTAGTTCATCACTAATTGAATTGTATTGTACATGCTTATTCATGTTAAAGTGGTTGTATAGGCAGAATTCTATGCATTAAGATAAAAAACCTTATGTGTGCAGCCCCCAGTACTTGCCTGAGGTTCATCTCTATCCAGCGATGTGCACAAGTGTCTGGGCCATCCTCTCTCCCTCCTGATTGGCTGAGACACAGCAGCTTCGCCATTGGCCCCCGCTACTGTCAATCAAAGTCAGTTAGCCAATCAGGAGAGAGAGAGGGGACGGGGCAGATCTGCAGTTCCGTGTCTGAATGGACACACAGAGCTGTAGCTCGGATTGGGTGCCCCCATAGCAAGCTGCTTGCTGTGGGGGCACTCGATGGGAGGGAGGGACCCGAGAAAAGGAATATCCGGGCTGCTCTGGGGCGGCACAGTGGTGTAGTGGATAGCACTTTCGCCTAGCAGTAAGAAGGGTCGCTGGTTCGAATCCCAACCACGACACTACCTGCCTGGAGTTTGCATGTTCTCCCTGTGCCTGCGTGGGTTTCCTCCGGGTACTCCGGTTTCCTCCCGCACTCCAAAGACATGCTGGTAGGTTAATTGGTCCTGTGTAAATTGTTCCTAGTATGTATGAATGTGAGTTAGGGACCTTAGATTGTAAGCTCCTTGAGGGTTAGGGACTGATGTGAATGTACAATGTATATGTAAAGCGCTGCGTAAATTGACGGCGCTACATAAGTAACTGAAATAAATAATAATAAAACTATTTCACAGAGCAGGTAAGTATAACATGTTTGTTATTTTTAAAGAAAAAAAAAGGAAACTTTAGTATCACCTTAAGGACTTGCTTTACTTGGTGCCATATAAGCATTTTATTATCATATTTTGCGGACCAGCTATGGTGTATTTCCACTTTTGCAGCCAAACTGGGATAACATCCACTTTATATTTGTTACACATTTCCATTAACATAGCATTACCTAAATAAAAAATTACTGTTTACCATTTTAAAGTCCTTTTTTACATGCTCTACTACTTTGTAATGCTTAGGAGGGGGCTGAAGGGTAAAAACAAACATAAGAATGCGGCACACCAGCCTAGTGCATTACTGTGTTCCTCAGAGCTCTGAGGAAAAGGCACGTCCCTTGAAACACATCAGCTGCGCCCTATCCAATGGTTATGCGTCTGGTGGTGATTTGCTTAATCTAACACCTATGTTATTTCTACTTTTGTAAGTATAACGGTTTTCATTTTTTAATTCAAGTTCTACAGTAGTGCACTAGACTGGTGCGCCTTCTTCTTATGTTTGTTTTTAGCCCTGGTTTTTCCCTAATTGAATGGAGCAGCAAGGCTTCAATACACACATCGGTGATTCAAGTTGGCAGAAACCAAAAGTGGCCCATTTTGGGTTGTTCAAGTTGGAAGATCCATCCATTTGAGTACCAGGAAGATTGTCATACCTGTAGAACGGACTTTTTGCTAATTTATTAGACTGTGGAGTAATGTTTAACACAATTTATCCGGTCTGTACTGAGTTTTCAGTTCTTCATTATCAGCTGTAAACTAGATTTGAACACTATCTGTCCTAACAAAGGGTTAAAAATGTATAAACTGCCCCCCATTGGGAGAACACAATAACTTTCTGTGGGAGTGATTCTGCCATCTACACTCTCCTTTAAAAACACCTAAAAGGTAAGAAATATAACAAAAAATAAAAAAAACTGCAAAAGTGGAAATACCGTTTTAAAGGTTCTCTGTAACTTATTTTCTTGGCCTAAGGGGGAATAGTTTTTTATGATGTCAGTGTTGTGGAAGTTTTCTCTCACTTATTGGGATAGGAGCAAATCTCCTCAGTGGGGACCCAGAAAGGAGTACACCCTGACAAGTGTTCTAGTCCTTTACAACTATCCAAAGCCAAAAGCAAACATTTTTGGCAGGAGTTCCATAGTAATCACAGAAATTTCAGGTGATTCTAACTTTCTAGTGTATCTCATGTAGAAAAACCTTCTCCTTCTGTGTTATAAGCTAAAACGGAACTAATGGGTCTTTGTTCTATGGCCTTCGTGTCTACGTTGAAATTGTGCAGATCCTAAACTTTGCAGATCTTTTTCTGTTCACAAATTCCTTTCTTTGGATGTGATATCTCCTATAGAGAACGGTCATAGGTGGACATGGCGCAAGACAGCACAGTAGCATAGGGATTAGCTTGTAAAGTAGGATTCCTGGTGGTGATATTTAAGCTTGAAGTACTGGACTTCTGGTGCTAATAGACTAAAGATACACTATCTGCATGCAGAGTGTCTATCTCCTCCAAAGCTCCCATCTCTCTGGACATCTCTCTGGACAAAAGTGCACTTGGCTGAGGACAGGTATGGTGACAGGATGCCATGGACAGCCTTGGTACAAGTGCTAAAAAAAACTCTTTGCTTTATGACCAGACCTGACCGCAGCCTGATGTACGCACATTGTTTTATATATATATGTATGTGTGTGTGTGTGTGTGTGTGTGTATATATATATATATATAATGAAAAAAAAAGAGAAAATAACCCCCTGCGCTGCAAATCCCAATACTGTTATGTGCAAATCGCCCCCAAATTTTATACAGCTGCTGTGCACTACAGTGCCTTGAAAAAGTATTCATTCCCTTTTGAAATTTTCCACATTTTGTTATGTTACAACCAAAAAAGTAAATGTATTTTATTGGGATTATATGTGATAGACCAACACAAAGTGGCAGATAATTGTGATGTGGAAGAAAAATGATAAATGGTTTTCAAATTTTTTTTTTTACAAAAAAATATCTGAAAAGTGTGGCGTGCATTTGTATTCACCCCCCTTTACTCTGATACCCCTAACTAAAATTGAGTGGAACCAGTTGCCTTCAGAAGTCACCTAATTTAGTAAAGTCCTGTGTGTAATTTAATCTTAGTATAAAAACTGCTGTTCTGTGAAGCCCTCAGAGGTTTGTTAGAGAACCTCTAGTTAACAAACAGCATCATGAAGGACAAGGAACTCACCAGACAGGTCAGTGATAAAGTTGTGGAGAATTTTAAAGCAGAGTTAGGTTAGAAAAAATACCAAGCTTTAAACATCTCACAGAGCACTGTTCAATCCATCATCCGGAAATGGAAAGAGAATGGCACAGCTGCAAACCTACCAAGACATGGCCATCCACCTAAACTGACAGGCCAGGCAAGGAGAGCTTAAGACCCTTTTCACAGTGGGGCGCTTTTCAGGCGTTTTAGGACTAAAAATAGCACCTGTAACATTCCTATAAAAGCGCCTTTCAAGCCACTCCATTGTGAAAGCCTGAGTGCTTTCACACTGGAGCGGTGCGCTTGCAGGAAAGGAAAAAAAGTCCTGCAAGCAGCATCCCTACTGCTAACGCCCGCACCGCCCCAGTGTGAAGGGGGTCTTAATCAGAATAGCAGCCAAGAGGCCCATAGTAACTCTGGAAGAGCTGCAGAGATCCACAGCTCAGGTGGGAGAACCTGTCCACAGGACAACTATCAGTTGTGCACTCCACAAATCTGGCCTTTGTGGAAGAGTGGCAAGAAGAAAGTTATTGTTGAACGAAAACCATAAGAAGTCCTGTTTGCAGTTTGCGTGAAGCTATTTGGGGGACTCGACAAACATGTAGAAGTAGGTGCTCTTGTCAGATGAGACCAAGATGTAACCTTTTGGCCTAAAAGCAAAACGCTATGTGTGGCGGAAAACTAACACTGCACATCACCCTGAACATACCATCCCCCCGTGAAACATGGTAGTGGCAGCATTATGTTGTGGGGATGTTTTTCTTCAGCAGGGACAGGGAAGCTGGTCAGAGTTGGTGGGAAGATGGATGGAGCAATCTTAGAAGAAAACCTGTTATGCCCCGTACACACGGTCGGATTTTCCAAAGAAAAATGTGTGATAGGACCTTGTTGTCGGAAATTCCAACTGTGTGTGGGCTCCATCACACATTTTCCATCTGAATTTCCGACACACAAAGTTTGAGAGCTTGCTATAAAATTTTCCGACAACAAAATCCATTGTCGGAAATTCCGATCGTGTGTACACAAATCCGACGCACAAAGTGCCACGCATGCTCAGAATAAATTAAGAGACGAAAGTTATTGGGTACTGCCCCGTTTATAGTCCCGACGTACGTGTTTTACGTCACCGCGTTTAGAACGATCGGATTTTCTGACAACTTTGTGTGACCGTGTGTATGCAAAACAAGTTTGAGCCAACATCCGTCGGAAAAAATCCATGGATTTTGTTGTCGGAATGTCCCATCAATGTCCAGCCGTGTGAACGGGGCATAAGAGTCTGCAAAAGGCTTGAGACTGGGGCGGAGGTTCACCTTCCAGCAGGACAATGACCCTAAACATACAGCCAGAGCTACAATGGAATGGTTTAGATCAAAGCATATTTATGTGTTGGAATGGCCCAGTCAAGTCCAGACCTAAATGGAATCTGTGGCAAGACTTGAAAATTGCTGTTCACAGATGCAAAGAATGGGCAAAAAGTTCACTCTAGATGTGCAAAGCTGGTAGAGACATCCCCAAAAAGACTTGCAGCTGTAATTGCAGTGAAAGTTGGTTCTACAAAGTATTGACTCAGAGGGGCTGAATACAAATGCATGCCACACTTTTCACATATTTATTTGTAAAAAAAAAAAAATTGAAAACTATTTATTATATTCCTTCCACTTCACAATTATGTGCCACTTTGTGTTGACCTATCACATAAAATCCCCAAATATAAATTTACGTTTTTGGTTGTAACATTTACATAATGTGGAAAATTTCAAGGGGTATGAATACTTTTTTCAAGGCACTGTATATGTTATGCTCATAGTTACAACTCAGTTAAACAAAATAAATCGGTGCAGTACTAAGGTATTCACAAAAGTTATATTAGGCCTTATAAGGCATTGTTCCCCTTTAATTGGGGTTCCCTGATTATTCGCTTTTGCCCTTTCTTTCTCCTCCTCCAGTCCTCAGGGATGGTAGAACAAAACCAAGAAGAAAACTCCAATAGATTTTTACACTTTTTTATTAAAATAACATCCAGCCAATACACTCGATTTTTTTTTTTTGTTTTGTTTTTTTGTGCACTTCACATTAATGCACAAAGTATGTACACAGGGACATCCACAGCTCATAAAAAGCAAGTCAGCTCCTTCTGGTTCGCAATGTACTCAATGTAACCCAAAGCACCACCCCAACGCACTTTGTCACTCGATCACAGGAATTCCCAGGGGGATTGTGATTGAGTGACAGTGTTCCATATTTATAGTCTGAGATACCATGCTAATTGTCCGCCATGTGTCCAGAGACCTCACTCCTATATCCTCAGGTCTATTCCTAACAAGGCGCCATCTTTCTAAAGACCTTTTTTGCCATTCTATTGCCACCATTTTACCTAAGCCCAAAGTTTCTCATTTATTCTATTCAGGTACCTCAACATCTGCCATAATGACACTATTTTCCTTGAGCCTAATCGGTCCTTTTTATTTATTATTCCACTATATCGCTGGCAAATGCAGGTGAAAACTACCTCAAATGCTTCACATTTATTAAAATCACATAAGCTGCATAAATTACATTATTAATTTGAACACCTCCTTATTTAAAAATCAAATACCGCTTCTATTTCATTCCCTTTTTTGTTTCATAAATGTGACCCCAATTAATATTATTATTTACTAAAATCCCCTGAATAAAAACCTAGTAAAAATCCCCTATTTATGGTGTTTTTAGATATAATGTTTAGATATAAATAGGGTTTTTTTTTACCAGATTTTTGTTTTATATTTAAGGTTTTTTGGACTAATGTTAATTTTATTTTTTATATTTTTTGGCTTATGTAAATTTGTTTGCGCCACATTGTTTTACACATGTTTAAAAAAAAAAAAAAGGTTTATATGATTCATTAACAAGCGTTGTACAAGGGATTAGAATGCCACAGATTAATTTGATAAGGTCAAAATCCATTAGGGCACACATTTTGGGAAAGTGAGATTAATCACGTATTATAAGCATGTTAGATTAGTGTTGCGAAGAGAGTTTTAAAAAACTTAATTTCTTAGAATCTAAAATGTTTGTAGCATACTCCATTACAACACTGTTGGCGCTATATAAATCATAATAATTCATACATTTTTAGATTCTAAGAAATTAAAAGTTTTTTTTTTTTTTTTTTTTTTCAGTCATACCGCATATTTTTTGGTTAACCTAGCCATCGAAACAGAACTATAGAAACATTTGCAATTACCCATTTTTGTCCAGCCAGTGTTATGATGCACACATCTTTGCCACATTGCATAAGCAGACAGGTGACGTCATCCCTTTTTATTTTTACCACCTTTTTGCCTGAAGACTACTCAATGTGCAATGAAACTTCTTCATCTCACTACTGATTCATTTCCGGGTGGGGCAGGCAGGTGGCACATAAAAGCTGTAAAGACTACTTCTACATACAATATATGTATTTCGCTGTTCGCTAGAATTTCTGATTTTAATCCATGCTTAATTGTATCCAGTTACATGATTATTAATTGTTGATTGGTCGTTACTTTGTGTCTTCTAGGGGCAAATTGTTTCCTGTGATCTATCCTGTGCACAGCTTTATGGCTATACAGACCCAGAGGAGGTTCTAGGCCAACACATTACAGACTTGATGCCATCAGTTCAAGTTCCCAACCATAAAAAAGAGATGTCACAGGTAAAGATACAACTGTATAAACGATCATTCATTTTGGGACATACAAAAGAGATGTTTGTGTCCTACCTAAGACTGCCTGGATCAAAGAGGAGGGGCTGTATATAATGGCGATCGGTGGGGAACACACCGCTATTGAAATGAAAGCTGTTCTGTTCCGGGCGCTCTGATCAACCAGGCAGCGGCTCGCCTCTTCCCCTATGATCGCTGGGAGAACGGCTCCCATACAACCCAGGCTGGCACCCCCCCCCCCCCCCCCCCCCCCCCCCCGCTCCCAGGCAGCCCACACTAGAAGGGCTGCTCTAGAGAAATGACTAGAGTTATTTTAAGGACATGTAAATTACAGCAGTGAAATGGAGAAATAAATAACACAGAATTGAAAACCATATACCGCCGCAACTCCTTGGAAACATTTCTTTACAAAAAACAAGGCGTTGAAAGAGATAATCTGATTAAGATGTCGTGAGAAAATCCTGCCCTAGCATGTAAACCCTCGCTGATTGACATACAGTTTGCTAAAGAACTGTATATCATAAATGTATTTTTTCTAAATAAAATACTTGTTTTCACTTTTTTTTTTTTTTTTTCCATCATTTTTATTTCCTGCAACTTCTTTGCACACTTCCTACATGCATGCACTTCAGAAACCACATTTGTCATTAGTCAGAATTATAATTCCTCAAATGACTCAAAGTGTAACTCAAGGCTAAACCTTTTTTATAACCCCTGTCAGTTTTTTTTTTTTTTTTTTTTTTTTTTTTTGTGTCCAATAGAGGAGGTTTTTTCTTCACTTTCTGTCCCACAGCCAAAACAGGAAGTGTAAAAAAATCCCTCCAAAGTGAGGGAATCCCAGAATGTCATAATGGTCACTAGAACTAGTGTCCCTATTGGAAGCTTTCCTCTATTACTGTTCTGGTGTCAACCCATAATATAGTATTTTCTTTTGCTTTCACTTTAATTGATAACGTTTAACTGACGCTCACTGTAGTAGTCGGCTAAACTACATGGATAGCGCTCTCTGCCATGTCCTGTGTCGAGTTGCTTGTCCTTTTAGGAGTTCCAGGTCCTCTGTCCCTTCAGTTTTTACTTGTTGCATGAGTTTACTCTTTTTAATTGTACAGCTCTGCGTTTCATTTAGTTTCCTGTATTTTTCTTTTACTACGAAAGGTGTTGCAATTTTCCTGACTTGTAGAATCAGGCCTGAATACAAAGAAATAAAGCGGAACTTCACCCAAAAGGGAAGTTAGACTTTTCTGCTTCCTACCCCCCCCCCACCTCCTCCTTTAACTTTTGGATATTTTGGGGGGAGGGGGGGGGCGTTTGACATGCCTAGGCAATCTGAGCGTAAGTTCGTGGGGCCATTAACGCAGTGCAGCATGCACAGTGGGAAGGCTGCTGTGAAGCCGTAATGAGTCGTGGCCAGCTTCCCCCAGTTAGTGTTTTGGCGCCTGGGACTCGGACCGGCGAAGAACCGGCCTGGGTGAAGACAGTACTGGATGCCTGGACAGACAAGTCTCACATTAAAAGTCAGCAGCTACAGTATTTGTAGCCACTGATGTGCTCTAATGTACATTCATGCAGGCCCTGTTCAGGACACATGCATATGGTAGCATAATAGATTGTAGCAATGCACTGACACTTTTTTTTTTTTTTTTTTTTTACTATGAGTACCGATACTTTTTTTTATTAGTACTCACTGGTACCTACCGAAACTGTTTTGTTTACACTTCAGCTGTCAGCAATGGTACAAAGCATTGAAAAGCTATTTACAAATCAAGTAAATACTTTTTTTTATTTTTTGCGCTTTTTTTCAATGTGAAATGTGTAAAATATATGTTGTAAAAATATTAACCAGCAAAGCAAACAAAAAAAAAAAAAGTTTTAGTTAATAATAGTTTATAAAATAAAAGAAAACAAAAAATAAAAAAGGCCTTAATTAAGGCTGATTACAGTAACATTTAGACCCCTTTCACACTGGGGCGGTTTGCAGGCGGTATTGCGCTAAAAATACCGCCTGCAAACCGCCCCTAAACAGCCTCCGCTGTTTGTTCAGTGTGAAAGCCCGAGGGCTTTCACACTGAAGCGGTGCGCAGGCAGGACGGTAAAAAAAGTCCTGCAAACCGCTTTTTTGGAGCGGTGTATTCACCGCTCCTTCACCGCTCCTGCCCATTGAAATCAATGGGACAGCGCGGCAATACCACGGCTATAGCCGCGCTGTACGAGGGATTTTAACCCTTTTTCGGCCGCCAGCGGGGGTTAAAACCGCACCGCTAGCGGCCGAATACCGCTGCAAGAACGACGGTACAGCAGCGCTAAAAATAGCGCTGTTGTACCGCCGACGCCCCCACCGCCCCAGTGTGAAAGGGGCCTAAGAGTTAAGGGGTTGAACAGAGGAACATTTAATAAAAAACACAAAAAAATAGTTTTTACTTGACATGTCGCTTTAAACTGACTTTATCTGCAAATCAAAATTCATCCCTTTTAATCTGTGGATGAAAAAACAGATGGATACAAAAAGAAACCATGTTTCTTTTTATCTTTGCGTTTCAGTGGCTAAGCAATGCAATTGCCCAGGTGCTTTTTTTTTTTTAATTAATTAATGAATTAATTAATTTTTTGGACAGCTCCAATTTCTGGACTTCTTTAACACTTCAGCTGTCAACAGGAGAACTCCACTGACAGCTAAATAAGTCATCGGTTATAAGGACGCGGTGGCCCCGCTCCTTAACCGATAATCGCTGGCTTTTTTTTTTTTTTTTTTTTTTTTTTTTTTTTTTACATTTCAGCTGTCAGTGGGAGAATCCTGCTGATAGCTCAAAGAACCGAGCCTGAATCTATTGGTTTCAGGTATCGGTGCATTTGCAGGAGTACCGATACTCGTGCAAATGCTTCGTATCGGTGCAACCCTAATAGATCGGTGTGTCCATTAATGTTCCCCTGTTAATGAGTGATACACAGGTATAGGAGGCTAGATCTGTTAATACATTTTGGTATACATGGGAATTGCAAAATCTTATTTACATCCATAACTTCAGATTTTGTGATGAGCAATAGGAGATGTTCCACTTTGGAGTACTTTTGGTAGCAGAAGAATGTTATGCAACTACATTATGGTGTCCTCCAAAGAATTCTGCCAGCTCAGTCAAGGCAGTCAGAAGCTACTCCTGGCAGGTAGTATGGGCAAGGGAAAGAAATATCCTATGTGACATCACCAACTCTGATGCCTCAAAAATGTCTTGTAGGGAGGGCAAAACAACCCTAAAAGCCAGATACACTCAAATACATTAAAAAAAACAGGCTCCATGCCACTCTCTATTTAACTGTAGTGTTATTTTGTGAATCAGATGCATGTTGCACAGATTTTAAGAAAGAAACTAATGCAGAAAACTGTCTAGAGTGGTGTGTGCCACATAAATTAGGCAGATAGTCCAGTTTAGGTTCATCTGTGCCATCCATACCACTTTCTATTGCAGAGAAATGGAAACTGGCGTGGATTCTGTGACTTATTAACAAAAAGATTGCAGCAGTTTCCCTTGAGGTGCTTTTTGTAAGAGAAATGTAATACAAACAAGAGAAATGTGTCAAAACATTTTTAATATCTGTATGCATTGTACTTCTAATTTACCGATAAACCTACCACTGAGCAATAGAACGACATGGATTTGTTTCCGTTTATACTCAGACCAGGTAAGGTCTGGGATCTATGAGGGACTCCTGCAGGATGTTGATGAGTAAGGCTGGCTTCTTAGGCTTGGTTCACATCACAGCCGCATGCGGCTCACAGCAGGGGTCCGGTGCGTCCCTGTTCTCTGTTTCAGGGACGAATCGGGGACAAATTTTTGCCTGAATTCGACCCTGAAACTGAGCCAAAGACGCACAGGACCTCTGTTCAATCCACTCCGCAGCCTCCCCGGAGATATGTGAACCGGCTTCATAGAGAGCCGGCCACAATTTCCTGTCATGCGAATTGGGTGTAGGGAAACCACATCCAATTCGCACTCGTGTGAACCCAGCCTGAACACTAGCTGGAATCTCTTTGCTTTGTAGACTGAAAGCCAGGTAGCTGAAACTCAATAAACTCCTGTGCCTATTCTTTTAAGCTTTCTGTCACTATATTATCTTACTATCTGATTCTTGAACATTGCACCATAGTACCTTTTGACATAAAATATTATTTGTTTTTTTTTAATAGAGCATCCAGCACCAGAATGTTGTGGGCATGTCACGTGATGGTGTCACTTTTCCTCTTAGTCTGACTCTGATAGAAGACTTTACTGAAGGTGTATCTTCAGTTGAAGAATACTATGGCAGTATAACTGTCCTGTCCTCTATCAGTGGCCTAATCACCCTTCTTCCTGATGGATCCATCAAAGGCGTTAATGGAACTTTTTCACGCTTTCTGTTTGGATATGACCGAACACAGCTCCTAGGAAAGGTAGGAAGCTGCTACACTCTTAAGTTGCTTTGAAAAAGGATCTTTCTAGTCTTTTTACACTTTGTAGGTATACCGCAATGCCTTTTTAAAGGGTAAGTTTTGTAATAGCATTAAACATAAAATGTTATGCCTAGTGTCAGAAAGTATATCTTCACAAATAAGAAGAGAGAGGGGAGAAGCTGCTCAAAACAGGCATTAATAACTCTCTAAAATAGCCCAGGTGATCCCTGATTAAACCTTAGACATTTAAAGACCTCCCCAGCTGACCAAGGCATTTAGTAATTAGCACTTTTGAACTGACCATAGACGGGTAGTATTTTTTGGTTTTAATGGGGAAAAAAAACAAAAACAGCCAGCGGGACTCCTTCAACAACACAAACAAAGTGAATGGAGGAATCCCTCTGCTGCGACATTGCATTCTGACAGCAGGACTCGCCACTGTCAGAACACACTGACCAGTGACTGCAGCTACTGATTGAAAAAAGTTTTCTGATTTGTTTGTTTAAACGGTTGACTTCTGTTAAACAGGACAGACACTCACTGACTGAAATTTGGATCAGTCTGTGGCCAGCTTTAGATATGTTTGGCTGATTGCTTGTTTTCTCTGTGATAAGCAACGGTTTGGGATAAGATCCCTGCTAGCTGTCAGATCAGGGAGGTGCGGGGGGGCGGTCCAGTGTAACATGTTACAAAAGGTGAACTTATCCTTTTAACTCTCCTCTGTCCTCCAACAGATATTCTCAGTTGAAAACCGTGAGTGGCGGTCAAAAATATTTTCGTGAACAAAACTTGTCTTTGCAACTAGAACCATGTTTCCACGTCAGTTTTTTTTTCATAGCTGCTTCTTTTTTTTTTATGCCACAAATAATCATTTTAATGTACATATGAAGTATAAGTGGGGGCAATATTTATGAGTTTGTTGAAATTCTAGGAAATATATTTTCTTTCAGTATAAAATAAGTCTTGGTATGAGTGTCTAGGACAAGAAAAAGGTTTTCATGGAAATAACCTTCTCTGAGATAGACAAAAAAAAAAGCAATAAAAATTGTTAATCTGTTACATCTCCAAACCTGAAAAGCATCCAGTGGTCAAGTACTCTTTTTGCCATCTCTTACCCCTGCAAGAACCTACAAATACCAACTATAACGTTGGTAAATGCTTACTTGCTTGAAGCTGTTTGGTAATTATGATGTTCTTGTTTGGGCTTCATGTGTTTTTAGAACATTACCTTTCTTATTCCTGGATTTTACCAATACATACGAAGTGCTGAAGAAGAGTTGTCACTGTTGACACCACCTCAGGATCTACGTGCTCCAGCCAGATCATGTGAGGTTCTCTACTGTAGTGTGCCTGGTAAGTGAGTCACTAAAAGCGTCTTCCCCTTTGAGCAGGTATGTTCATTTTTAAAGAAGAATTTTGTAGAAACTCCAAAAGAAAAAGTGTCAAAATACTTTACACTATCAGACACTGGCCAGCAGCTGACCAAAACTTTCCTTCTTACTAGGGTTGTCCCGATACCACTTTTTTAAGACCGAGTACAAGTACCGATACCTTTTTTACTTGCTGATACCGATACTTTTTTGTCAGTAGCTTTTTATTTATATATATATATAAAATTTTGTGTGTGTATATGTATGTTTTTTTTTTTTTTGGGGGGGTGGACAGTCAGTAGTGTTTGTCTATTTTATTTTTTATTATTTTTACAATTTCATAATTCACAATTTTTCAATATTCATTCATTACGTTTCTTTTTTTTTTTTTTTTATATTAGTGGGGCTTTGGTGAGATATCAGGGGTCTAACATCTTCCCTTTGAGACATGGAAAGGGACTGAGGACACAGATTCCACAGTCCTTTTCTCAGCAGCCTCAGCTGCACTGGAGATGAATGGACAGGAGACAGAAGCTCCTGTCCATTCATAAATATAACATAAATATCGTTTATGATGCTCAGTTATCGTGAATGGACAGAGTCAGTAATCAAATAAAATAAAAATTGCTGGGTACACCTATCTATCCAGCAATTTTTATGTTTGCTAAAGACTTTTACGTTAATTATTGTATGGGGTTTCTATGTGGTTCGAATAGCTTTTGCTAAACATGGTCACCTTTTGATGTTTTTTCTTTGATTTCACCCTTTGTTTTTTTCACAACTTTTTTTCCACCATTCTTCCCCCCCCAAATCTAAGGGAGTCACTTTGCTGTTTTATTTTGTTGAATTTGCTATATGCGATTTTTGGTTTATATTTTATATGCGACTTTACATATGGGATTTGGTTACACACGACTCACAAAGTATTTTTATGAAGTAGGACAGCGCCACACCCACACACTAACCCTTCATTTACCTCTTGTCTTTTCCACCTTGGTGGAAATCACATCTGTGGAGGCAGCAGTCCTTTATGCGATTTTTTTTTTTTTTTTTTTTTTTTTTTTTTTTACATTTTCTATTTCTCATTTAATCTTCTGTTCCGTTGCGCGGATACACCACCCATATTTCATTATTACCTATTACAGTGTAACACTTTTCATACACAAATTCTGAAAGTGTAATCATTCTTCCCACTGATCATCACAGTAATGTAATGTATCATGAGTTGTAGATATAGTACAATGCAATTTTTAGCAGGGGCTTCCTGAGACCAGAAAGCTGTTTCAAGGGTTCCTCTGTGTTGAAAAGGTTGCCAAAAGCTGTCCTAGAGGCTCCAGCTATATCCCACATTGAAGAAGAGAGTTCTGTGTCCTCCAATGTATCCACTGCATTAATTACCAACTGTGTCCCTCTGATCTCTGCTGCTTTTGTGGAACTACTCCCAGCTTGCTCCGCAGTCATGTATTTTGTCCAGTTGATGTTACTAATGCCCAACAAATGGGTAATCATTTTCTAGTTATATCAAAGCGTTCAGTGTACCAGTGCTGTTGCCTGTTGAAACAAACCTAATTTTAAACAGCGTCAGACAATGAGGTTGATGCTAATTGTTTTCTGCGATTTAGGACCATGATTTGAAACCCATTTTTATTTGTGTCTCCAATTGTCAGCTGCAGAGACATCTGTACAGAGATGCAAATCTGATGATTCTTTGGAAGGAGTTCAGCATCCTGCTTGTCGTATTGTAGTGAGCCCCTCATCTCCTCAGTCTACAGGGTATGCTGTTTTATTACAACTAAACATAACATCTTATAAAAAATATGAGATTAATTTACTTTGGGAGTAGTGCATGCTCACTTTCAAAGTGAATTTTTACTTTGCAAAGTGTATTTTTATTGATCTTTGTAAATGAGGTGAAAGAAAAGGAAAAGTTCACTTTGCAAACAATGCCCAATTGTGCAAGGAACTTAAAAAAAACAAGAATTTTGCTTTCACATGGATGATTAAAGTCAGCACTACTTCATCTCATTCATTAAGCTAAGCGCATTTTCTCATCGCATAGCGAACTTGGCTACATGTTAAAAATGTTCCTTGCACATGCTTTGAGTTTTTGTTGCAAAGTGAATTTTCACTTTACTTGATCTCATTCACTAATATAAGTGAAAATTCACTTTAAAAAGTGTACATACTCCAAGTCAGTAAATAAGGGTTAATAAGTACAAGAAAGATCATTAGGCCTTCTTGGGAGTTGTAGGTTTTCTAAAGTGTCGTACAGAGAGTATATGGCAACACAACTACTCATCATAATTAAACTTTATTAAAAACCCTTACTTGCTTGTGTTCTATAGATATTAAGGGGTGCATTTATAAGAAATATTTGCAGAGCTATTCATCCTGTGGAGCCGCATGTAATTTGTTCTTTCTGAATAGGGGCAAAAAATAGAATGGTATTATGTGATTTTCTCTCCTGGTTGACTGTTCTTTATTCATACAGAATAGACTAAATCAGGAAAATACTGCATTATGACCACTAGATGGTGCAGATGATCATAGGAAATAAATATTTATTTCCTATGATTGTTAGTTCCATCTAGTGGCCATAATGCAATATTTCCTTGATTCCCTCTATGACGGATGTTCTATCTGTAGAGAAAATAGCTTAATAACATTCAATTTTGCCCCCATTCGGACAGAACAAGTGTACATGCAGTTTCACAGGATTGAGATTTTTTTTTTTTTTTTTTTTTTTTTTTTTTTATAAATGCACCCCTAGGGTAAGACACATATTGCAACTTCCTCAGACTGAATTCTAAAAAAAATCTCCTCTTCAGCATCCCTGTATTACATGATAGATTAAAGGCTATCTGCAATGCACCTAATGAAGTGCTGGGGATGTATGAAATTTGACCTTAAGCTGGGTGCAGTGATCTGATAAAGACAGTGAGCAGAGAACTTTTAAAAGTAAGTGAAGTGTACATTTTTAGCAGTCCTAAAAGGGAACCTGTCATATCAAGTATATAATCTTACATTACTTGTAAAGTCTAGGCACATCGTGGTCCCTGCAAGTTCAAATCTACCTGTGGTTTATTTCTTTTTTTTTTTTTTTTAGCCCGTAAAGCATTGCACATGCGATCATCAGATAGGGGGTACAATGCCAGGATCCTGCAGACTCTCAGGACACTGTCTGACTGTACCTCCCATATGGGCAGGCAGATACTGAACTGAAGGAAGTGCTCACCAGCTACGTCACAGTTCATCAAGAACTACAAGCCGTCGGCCATGATGGATGACGATACTTGAAGTTCGTTCAGTCACAGAAATTATGTCAGCGGGTGCAGGGAGAAGATCCCCCATCCACTGTTACAGAGGGTGGGAAGCTGTTTTGTATGCATACAAAAATGGTGGTTTTAGCTGGAAAGGTTTATTGCTGAATTATTACAGGTACAGGCTCAGATTTTGATCCTGAACCTAAATTCACTACCTAGCAAGACACGGAACAAGTTAGTAGGATAGGCAGTTTGGACTTAACCAGTTACATGCTTTTGTGCGAGTCAGTCACTCATTAAGGGGTTACTAAGCCCACAACAGTAAAATCAGTGTGTATATGCTGTAAAGCATGCTTGTTATACTCGCTGTGAAACCTACAGGGGTTAATCCTCTGCATTGTGTAAAAGGGCAGTTTGATCCTGTCTTCTCTGATCCTCCCCTTCTCCCACAGTCCCCAATTTATCTCCTGATAGAAGAGGCAAGGAAACAAGCTGCACATGCTTCGTTTGGTGTGTACTGCTAGAGAGGTTTTTTTTTCTCTTGGTAGAGTGACCCTGTGCTAATCACATGCAATCAGCACTGTCCAGACAGAGGGTCAGGGGTCCTGCAGCCTCATAGCACAGTCAGAATAGAATGAAAACTCCTCCTACAAGCTTTACCCAGACACAGATAGAAGTCACAAGACTGCTCTAACTGCTGATTTGAAAAGGTATTTAGCAGTTTATACTTACTAAAACTATTGCATTTCCATGTTCTGTGTATTGTGGGAGTCCAGATATAGTGAATGCAGGGTCCTGGGTTTAGTAACACCTTTTATAAGTAGTAAAGCCAAGATCAGTATGACAGTCATACAGTCTGTGCCTTTAAAACTAGATAACAATCCTCACAGGTTTCTTTCCAGTTCCATTTAAATGTAACTAGATCCTATCATCTCCTAGGGAGATCCTAACCAGTGTTTTTCTATGTATGAGAAGTGTGCTAATAATAACATTCTTCTTTCCTATAACAACCGATAAGCATCCAGCTATCTTTTTAGTCCATGATTTCAAAATGAAACCCGAATCTGGATGAGTGCTTTGAGAATAAGTACTTTTTTGTTAGCACACTTTTCATATGTAAACCACTCTGTGTTTTTTTTTTTTTTTTTTATTGATTCATTTCATGTTTTGGTACCAGTTCCCCAAAAAAAATTTACTATTTTTATCTTCTCGCTTTATCTTTGTTTAGGACAGCTGTTGGGCAGCACCAGTTTGCTTCCACATCCCTTCCGGATCAGTGCAGTCTGGGTATGCCAGCATGTTGCCTGTCTCCAGGAACTCCGACCCAGGATGAGCAGTGGGACAGAGAACCAGCAGTAAGGAAATGCATGCTGCATGACCTCCTTCCAGGGGTGGATATGGAACCTCTCACCCACTGTTTGAAAGGCTTGAGCTTAACTGGTAGTTACAATCAGCAGAAAGCAATTGATGTAAAGATGCTGAACCATTCTCCAGATGCCTGCCCTGGTTTGGAGCATGACGGAAACAGCCCTTGTCAGCACTGCACCTCTACAATGAAGAAAATAAATCCCCCACCTAATCCTGCCCCAGTCACAGCCCAGGTGGCTCCATTACTAAGCTGTTCTATGTTTTCATCAGTCACCCCTTCCGGATGCACCAAGCCTTCTGAGAACTTGCACCATGACACACCTTTACCATCCGTAGATGTTCCTGAATCTAATAATTTCACCTGCACGGCACAAGATGTGACTTGTAACTCGCCTCTCATTTCAAATCCCCCATTATGTCACAGTAGCCCAGTAAACAGTAAACAATCATCTTTAAAGAGAAACTACTTTAAAAACACAGACCATCTACCACAAAATTCATCACTTCCCTTATCTACACCCTGTCCTGAGCACAGTGCTGAGGATGTGTATGAAGAAGTTATCCCATCCACCAACACAGAGACTGTACAGAGCCCTCTATGTACACATCTCTCAGCGGACTCTGAGCCAGAACAAAATATCGATGGGTTAGACTGTGACTTACCCAACAGACCTCCAGAGAGACCTTCAAGCCATAATGGAATAGCAAAGCCTCATAGAGAAGAATATTCCCAGGTTACTTCCACCCCTGTAAGGAATGGATCTACCTGTTCCTTGGTGCTAAAGTCTACAAACCGCAGCCATGATCTTTTTCTAACAACCTCCTCTAATAATGGTGAAATTAAAGAAGGAAACTTCAGTGGATGCTGTCATCACCAAGATGGCTCCAGACTCTGTAAGAACTTTTTTTTTAATTTTATGTTACATACAGACATTTGTAGCAAAATGAATGAGCTAGTTGACTTGATATTTCTACATGTATAATATAAAACAGAGCACCAAGCCAAACGATTTTAATAATTTTCAACCCCAAAGACTTTCTATCAGTAAGACAAGGTCTCTGCAACAATATAGGATATGCAGAAGGAATATACTATACAGACAATTAGAAAGATAGATATATATATATATATATATATATATATATATATATATATATATATATAAATATTGCATTCATAAAGTATTCAGACGCCCCCTTCACTTTATTACATTTTTTTTATGTTGCAGCCTGATACTATAGTTGAATAAAATAATTTTTCTCTCAATCTACACTCGGTACCCCATTCATTCAAAGCGAAGACGGAATCTTAGAAATGTCTGAATTTATTAAAAACTGAAATATCACATTGGCATAAATATTCAGACCCTTTGCAACAATACTTAAAATTTAGCTTGCGTGTTTCCCATTTCTTTTAATCACTGCCAAGATGTTTCTACACCTTGATTGGAATCCACCTGTGGTTAAACATATACATTAATTGGACATGATTTGGAAAGGCACACACCTCTCTATAAAAGGCCTCACAGCTGACAATGCATACTGTATCAGAGCAAAAGCTATGAGGTCAAAGGAACTGCCTGCAGAGCTCAGAGACCAGATTATTGCAAGGCACAGATCTGGGGAAGGCTACAAAAACATTTCTGCTGCATTAAAGGCTCCCAAGTAGGGCTGCAACTAACGATTATTTTCATAATCGATTAGTTGGCCGATTAATCGGATAATAACCTTTAAAAAAAAAAGTCTGGTGTATAATTTAATGTGTAAAAGGCAATTTATTCTTAAAAATCTATATGCAGTGGTAAATCTAAATAACCAACTATATGGTTAGGGAGCAAAATCTCTAATCCACTCTGAGAATAACAGACAGAAGAGATATATTGTATATACTATTAGAGCAAATGTACTGTATATACTATTAGAGGTTGAATCTGGTAAATATTATCAGACTCAGAGATCACATTTTTTATTTAGACCACTTTCACACTGGGGCGCATGTAATGTGCCCTGCTCCCACGTAAATTAAAAAAAAAACATGTTATACTTGCTTGCTCTGTGTAATGGTTTTGCACAGAGCAGCCCCGGTTCTTCTCTTCTGGGGTCCCTCACCAACGCTTCTGGCTTCTCCTGCCTTCAGAGTGCCCCAATAGCAAGTTGCAAATTATAGTATAGTGTGCCCCTATAGCAAGGTAAAAATCTTCTGCCTTTAGACCCACTCACTTCCTGCCCAGGACTACATGTTCCATGAGGCATTGCTCCTCACACATTCACAAGTTCTCAGGCACTTACTAACATGTATGGATGGTGTACTGAGCTGTATGTGTGCTGCACTGTATTTCCTGATATGTAAACAAATAATGCATTCTGTATGCAGGCCAACTAATCGGCTGGCCGATTAATCGATTATGAAAATAGTTGATAACTATTTTCATTATCGATTAGTTGTCGATTAATCAATTAGTTGTTTCAGCCCTACTCCCAAAAGAGCACAGGGGTCTCCATAATTCTCAAATGGAAGAAGTGTCTAAATGCTGGTTCACACTGCAGCAATGTCCGACATCGGATGTGATTCGCACTGCATACGATCTCTGTGCAATGTGATTTCAGCCATACAGATAATATGGCTGAATTTGCATCAAATACAGACCAAACTCCAGGACCCTTTTTTTGGTCCGCAGCAGAATCAGATCACATGGGTGTTTGCGAATTTGCAGTTCGCACTGCGATATGCAAACTGATTTGGAGGTGTCATTTACTTTTAATTGGCGCTCCCAGCAGTTTGCATAGGGCAGTGTGAACTGCTGCCGGGAGACATGTGATGCGCGAACCGGCAATGGATTCACAGGGTTCCCGCATCACTGCACTGTGAACTGGCACTAAAATTTCTGTTTCTAAAATTCTGATTTTGCGTTTTCAATGTGGCTTACTGAGTGTAGATCAATGAGAAAGAAATTAATTTAATTAATTCTGTTGAACCAGCCGATATTCGGCCCGTGTGTACCAGCCGCAATGCTAGCTAGGGTGATAATGTGAATATACTATTATTGAGATCCCTCTACCACTGTGTACCTCTCGTACAATAGCTGTTGGGTGAAAAATGTTGCGTTCTTATTCATCAATCTGTCGGAGAGAACTGTCCAAAAAGCCATCTTATTGAAACTTGTGAAAGAAAATAAAAATCTAAATCTTATTCAGTGTTGGGTGGTGATAGACTGTCCTTCCCTCAGACATCTTGATGAATAAAGCCTAGTGCACACAAGCAGAATGTCAGGCGCCACCGGTGCATGACTGAAGGGGCATGACTGAAAAGGTTTGCCGATCGGCTCTCGATCAGCACTCTCCGCCAATGGCGGAGAGCGCTGACTGGATTGTTTTGGAGCGACTGGAGTATTCAGAACAGTTAGTACAGCAGCTCCTACCTAGTAGTGTGTACCAGGCTTATGGGATAGTGGGGTTTTTTATTTAAAGAAAAGGAATACTAAAGATCTGCCATTTCCAGTTTATGTTTATAAGTAGCATGTAGGTTCAGAAATATATATTATCTTTTTCATGATCTGAGACACCTAGACATGGCACATTCGTTGGAAACTAGATAATACGAAATGGTGCATTTAGACAACAATATTATATTTAACTGAATGTAGAATCTCAATTTTACATATTTTTTTTTCTTTTTATTACAGATATTCAGTTTGAAGTGCATTCTGTCTGTTCGTCCGGTTTACCTTTATTTAATGTTTGGGTAACAAAGGATTTAATGCAGGGCCAGAGAGAAGCAATAGCCAGGGCACAGCTTCTGCTTTCCAGTTTGGCAAGTTCATCACAGTCTTTGCTGGAGCAGTCAGAGCGAAGTCTTGGAGAGGTTGGTGTAATCGATGGCCTAGTACTAGTTGCTGTTCTCTCCTACTGGTGGTATGCACAGGAATGGGTTTAGTTTGCCGTTACTCTATGCTGCCATGCTGCTGGGTAGTATACAAAGAAAATGAGCAGACGTCATTATATGCCAAGAAGTGCAAGCCACATTGAGACTTTAGAAGCTGTGGAAATGTTTCATACTACCATTCAAACCTAAATGCTAATTGGCATTCTGTGTTATACTATTTTCAGCTGCAACAGCAGCATAAAAACGTCAGACCCTGGTGGTATGCTACAGAGAGGACCACTACTGTACACATGAGCAGCAGTTCTCCTTGCAGTGGTCTGATACACCACCCTCTGAGTCAGAGTGGTGCATTCAGTAAGGCTTAAAGGCTAAGATAACCATTTTTCTTTTTCAAAATTCCAGCTCCCCTATGTACCAATATACCAATAAAGTGGTTGTAAACCTAAAAAAAAAAATCCTGTTCCTTTAAAGCAGGATATACAGCATAGTGCTTGTGCAGTGTCATTTGTCCATCTCTATGCTGTAAAATACCTGGTTGATCCTGCCTGATCCTCTGTGTCCTTTAGTGTGCTGACCACGGTAATCATGGTTGCTGATTCATGACACCGTGGTCAGTTTACGTGCCTCTATCATTCAGCTGCTCTCCCTCTTCCTCCCTGCCTGTCAGCTTGGGAGTCTGTGTGTGAGCCGTCTCCATCCCCTCCCGCCGATGTGGCTGTGAAATCACAAATCCTGGAATACAGAAAGATATACAGTTCGGTATCTGTTCGGTATCAAAAATTATGCAGCAAAATACCTTATTTCAGAGCGCCGCTGTGTGCTCATGTGACCTCCCGCCACTCTTCTCCCGGCTTACCTCAATGGGGAATCTTGGCCCCTCCCACTGTAGTACTTAGATCGGGGAAGGAAAGCATTGGGAGGTCACGTGACCGCACAGCGGCACTGTAAAAGAAGGTATTTTGCTGAATATTTTTTTTTTAAAATACAGCTGCTGAACAGTATATCTTCCTGTAACAGAAGAGATTCCAGGATTTGTGAGTAGTAACTTTACAACCACTTTAATGTACTTTTGTTGCAGAAAAAAAAAAGCTTTCTTTTGTATTTTAGGACAACTGTTTGACAGGTAAGTCTGCCATAATGTGCTAATATGCTGTGCATAACCCTCCTGGGGGCCCCTAAAAAGACAAAAACATAGCTGACTTAACTCCGGTCACACCAGTGTGATTTGACAGTTCAAAATCCTTTGATAAGTCACACCTTATTTGTACCTATGGAACTGTTCAAATCAGTGCGACTCTGACTGGCACCAATTTGAAAAAGGTTTCTACACTATTTTTGACGATTTTATGTGCAACTTGCATTGACATCTGTGAAATCGCACAGATGTCAGCAAGCTGCACATGAAATCGCACTGACCGACGTGTTTGAAATCGTGCTTAAGTAGCGCATTTTCAAAGTCGCATTCAATGGTGATCTGAGGCTTAAAGTGATTGTAAAGGCTCGTGTTTTTTTTTTTTTTTGTTTTATAATAACAAACATGTTATACTTGCCACCTCTGTGCAGTTGGTTTTGCACAGAGCAGCCCGGATCCTCCTCTTCTCGGGTCCCTCTTGCTGCTCCTAGCCCCTCCCACCTTTGAGTGCCCCTCAGCCAGCAACTTGCTACAGGGGGTACCCAAGCCGAGTCAGAGCTCCGTGTATCCATTCAGACACGGAGCCCCGACCTGGCCCCGCCCCCTCTCCCCTGATTGGCTGACTGATTTTGATTGATAGCTGCGGGAGCCAATGGCACTGCTGCTTTGTCTCAGCCAATCAGGAGGACTGTACTGGATGGCTGAGGGGATCGTGGACATCGCTGGAGAGAGAAGGAGCTCAGGTAGGTAATTGGGGGGTGCTGGGGAGGCTGCTACACACACAAGGTTTTTTATCTTCATGCATAGAATGCATGAAGATAAAAAAACCTTCTGCCTTTACAACTGCTTTAACTACTACAAGCATTTTTTTTTTCATTATTTGTATTTGTATGTATATAGATTATCTTTACTTTAAAGTAAATAGGGGGTTAAAGTGATATTAAAGTCTAATTTTTTTTTTTTTAATAACAAACATGTTATACTTGCCTGCTCTGTGCAGTGTTTTATCCAAACAGCATCCCAGATCCTGCTCTTCTCGGATCCCTCTTCGGCGCTCCTGGCCCCTTCCTTCTGCCGAGTGCCCCCACAGCAAGCAGCTTGCTGTGGGGGCACCCAGGCCGAGCCGCTGCTCTGTGTGTCTATTCAGACACGGAGCCGTGGCTACACCCCACCCCCTCTTTCTCCTTATTGGCTCACTGACTTTGCTTGATAGCAGTGGGCATCAATGGTGGCCTGCTGCTGTCTCAACCAATGAGGAGGGGAGTCCCAGACGGGGGCTGCTGCACACTGAAGGTTTTTTTTATGTTAATGCGAAAAACCACTTTAAAGAGTGAGGATTGTCGGGCGTCTTTTTCCATTAATGCTGCTTATATGCATGTAGCAGGGTATTCTACTACCGCTTTTAAAACATTCATTTTTGATTGGAATCTAGGAGTGGGTGTCTGGGCTCTCTGTTGCTATTTAGCATGGTTTCCTTTTCCTTTTACAGCAGGGATCTCTAAACTGCAGCCCGTTGGATGGCTGTGGCCCTTTACTTGCTGTTATCTGGCCCTTCGTGCACTATCTTTTCCACTGATATCGGGTGCTACTGATACCAGAAATGGGAAACTAATTCTCCCACTGACACCAGTGATGGGGCACTCTTCCTCCTACTGACACCAATGACGTAATATTTTTTACTACCACTTTTCACTAAGCCTATGGCATTGTTTACTCCCACCGATGCCAGGGAATTTTCTACTCCCACTGATGACAGTCCGGGTCCCCCTAAAGTTTGAAGGGCAGTAAACTGGACTAGGGCTGAAATTATTAATCAATATTATCAATTTATCGAATAGTTGGTCCGCACCTTCCTCCCTGCCAGTCCGTTAGAATCCCCCTGTGTGACCAGGCACGTCTGCGCCTCTCCTCCTCGCTCCTCGGGAAATAGTGTCCATTGGTGTTGCTTGGGGGGGGGGGATAGTGCCCCATCATTGGTGTTCCCGGGAGGAATAGTGCTGCCCCATCATTGGTGTTTCCAGAAGGAATAGTGCCCTATAATTTTCATTGATATAGCAAAGTACTAATGCACTACCAACAGTGTATCAATACAAATAAAGTGCTAAATGAAAAAAGCAGCTAAACTTCTATAGTGTAACCAACACCTCTAAAAATGTATATTGTGTAGTGAAGTAGCGCTATTATAGCACGTCAACAAAAAGAAACAAAAAAAAAAAAACAAGGAATTTCTCAGATGCTCATGACAAATATAAACTCATATAAAAGTGTTCAAAGTCCTAAAAGGGGCATCCCATAATATATATCTGAGCAATAATGCAATGAAATCCAGTAAAGTATATCACATAAAACTAAACTAAAAGTAAATTTTTTCACAGGAGTAATCAGCATCCAAAATAATCAGGTGACTTAGAGAGATGATCAGTTCCAAAGTGGAAAATATAAATCAGAGTAGATAACCGAAGAGACTAGGGGGATAAGGACAGGTGAAAGAGTCCAAATCAAAGATGTAAGATGGTAAACATGTTTTTCTGCAATCCTCCCCTAGTAGTGCTAGCCTCTCACCTTTATAGATAGACCCCAATGGGTCTAATGGGGCAACAGTGAAAGACCAGCCTGTTGTTGAAGCTTTCCTCACAGCTTTCAAGGGATCACAGCAATATTTGTCTGGTCTCCACGGTCTTTTCCTAGAAGAAAGTTTTCTCCCAATCCTATAGGTGGGGCAACAGTAAACGACCAGGCTGTTGTTGAAACTTTCCTCACAAGGTCCAAGGGATCGCTGCAACGTTTTCTCCGGTCTCCACGGTCCTTTCCTAGAAAAAAGTTTCTCCCAATCCGCAAGATAGAAGATAAAGAAGAAGGCTCTCCATAGTGTAGTAGGTTTAAAGGTTCAAAAGTAATTTATTTAAAAAAATCTAAAAACTCCTTTACAATAAAAATGGCAACAGCAGGCCAGGCAGCAAACCACTCCTCCGGGAGGAGCTTGGTGACATGACTTCCGGTTACGGCCGTGACTGGAATTCTTTTCATTTGTTTGACACGTTTATTTGCTGGCTGATCTACTCAGATTTATATTTTTCACTTTGGAACTGATCATCTCTCTGAGTCACCTGATTTTTTTGGATGCTGATTACTCCTGGTAAATAATTTACTTTTAGTTTAGTTTTATGTGATACACTTTACTGGATTTCATTGCATTATTGCTCAGATATATATTATGGGATACACCTTTTAGGACTTTGAACACTTTTATATGAGTTTATATTTGCCATGAGCATCTCAGAAATTCCTTGTTTTGTTTTTTTTGTTTTTTGGGGTTTTTTTTGTTGTTGACGTTTGCTGCTTTCATAATTTTCATTATTACTTTAAATAAACGAAAAAATTGCATATTATTATTATTATTATTATTATTATTATTTTTTTTTTTATGATCTTATCTGATTAATCGAAACAATAATTGGCCAACTAATAGATTATGAAAATAATCGTTAGTTGCAGCCCTAAACTGGACCTTTGTTTCGAAAGTTTGGTGTCCCCTGTTTTACACCTTACATTACTATTAAGACCTGGTGTGTGCTGATCATGACTGCTTTTACAGCGCTGTGATCAAGCAGTCACAGGCAGAATGGAGCAGAGTATTCTATAATCTATGGTGATCCATATGTGTTACCTTCATTAACATAGATTGGATATTTGATCATTTTTATATCTGCAAATTATATAACTGCTTGTTTCAACTGACAGCAGTCTTATTATTAGATGTACTGCCATTCAACAACTCTTTCCTTAAGTCAAGTAGATATATCTGTCTGTTGATCTTAAAAGACCTCAAGATTAGAGCTGCATAATCAGAACCTTGTATATCCTCTTATATCTTTCAGCTGATCCGCAGCAGTGCTGAAGCTGGACATTGCACTGAGATCCAGGATCTTCAGACACTGGGGGCCTGTGATGGCGAGTATGACCAACAGTATGAGACGCTCTTCCCTCTTGGAAAAGGAGCTTTTGGCTTTGTATGGTCAGCTAAACACAGGGACGATGCAAAGGAGGTCAGTTCTTACATGTAGACTTTCCTTATTGATGTTTTGCAGTGAGTTGTCTTTTTTTTCTTTGAGCGCAAATGAGTGCATTTCATATAGTTGTCACAAAATGTAGAAAAGGCGCTTACAGAGATAATTGCCCAAGATCAAAGCATTCAAATATAAAATAGATTGCAATTAGCTTATATGAAATTTAATGACATGCATGCGGGGGCAAGGCTGGTTCATCCACAAGTAAACTAGACAGAATTCTAAGGCCCAGGGGGTGTCCCAGCCACAACTTTTATGTTTTTTAGCAAATAAGGGGCATAGCGCATTTGTGCACCTGCCTTTCCTTTTTAAATGGTAGGATAGCTTTGTAACCAGTTGGTGCCCAATAGGGGAGGGGTCATGCCAGTTCAGACAATGCAAATGGAACAGTCCTTATCTACGTTAATCAAAGGCTTTGAGGGGGCAAATCTGCTGCTTGGCCTTGGGCCTCATTCTGCATTATTCCGTCTGACTGTGGGACACTGTAGCACTTACCAGTTTTAGAAAAATAAGTGTATGACCATGCATAGTAATGTGTTTTTTTTTTTTTTGTTTTTGTTTTTTTGTTATTTTTACCAACCTTTTTAAAAATAGGTTGTAGTAAAATTTATCCGAAAAGATCGAGTCCTTTTTGACTGTTGGGTGCAGGATCCTGAACTCGGGAGGGTAACGCAGGAGATTTCTATATTATCCAGGTTACAGCACCCTAATATTATCAGGGTAAGCATATTGTTAATAAATAAGCTTTCATTCTACTTTTGAAATGTCAAGAGCATTAGTAATATGGTATGTTCACTCTGGAAATTTCATTCAGTTTATATTTTAGGGCTATGTGTAAAAATACCATCATACAAAATTGTATATTTGTGTTTTTAATTTTCTACAGGAAGGATCTTAGTAGTAGTTTTCTATTGATATGTTTTAGAATATTCATCCATTCATCATCATACCCTTTTCTATGTTGCTATCTAGGTTCTGGGGATATTTGAGAATGACACATTCTTTCAGCTAGTGATGGAACAGCATGGAGATGCTCTTGACCTCTTTGACTTTATCGACAATCAGCCAAATTTGGATGAACCACTTGCCAGCTATATCTTTCGACAGGTGAGATCACTTACTGTTTGTGTTTTTTAGAAGCTACATGGACACACACACACACACACACACACACACACACACACACACACACACACACACACACACACACACACACACACACATATATATATATACACACACACTTGTCTTTTTGGCCAAACATACATTAACTCCCTATGCCTAGAATTTATATATATATAATATGTGTGTATGTATAATGTGTAGCACATCTCTGTAACACGTGCACATTTCTCTGTGTTTATACCTTTTTAAATACCTTGTAAGTATATACAAATACATGGTGATTAGCCAGAGATCTCATCAACCGTTTACCAGCTCTATACCCATTTTTGGAGTGCTTTTTTAAAAAGTGGGCTGTTCCCACTGTGGATCTGGCTGTATCCCAACTTAATAAAGCACTGAAGATTCCTGTAGAGGATGCACTTGTTTTTAAAATGGTGCTCCAGTGTACCAAGAACTGAGCGATCAGCAGTCATGTGACTGCTCAGTCCTCTGTCTCATAACTAAAGGGGGGGGGAGGGGCAGCTTTAGCTCGGTGAGCATGAATGTTTTTTTTTTTTTTTTTTGTTTGTTTTTTTTTTTTTCTTACTCTATACTTTTCCTTTAAGGACCTGATTGATAAACGATTGGGTATTCTTTCTTTCTAAAACCTTGTCTTCTCTAGCCGACGATGCATTGTAGCCTGGGTTGACTGTTATACTAGTTTGACAAACTTTAGGGGAATGGATTTGAGTTATAAGAAAGGATCCGGTTTCTCTCCAACTGCAACATGTCAATAGCCTCAAGCTATTGTGTTGACAAGTTCGTACATAACTCCCGTCTTCTTTATTGTATAAGTCTCCTGTCAGTGGACATGTGACAGATACTTTGGGTCTGAAATGCTGGGCTGTGTAAGGGTATGGAAAAAGAGCCTGCTGTAGATACCTTTCGAAGGCCAGCACCTCTTTGGATTGGGCGTCCTCTTCAAGGATGTCATCAGAGGTAAGAATACTTACCTACCATAGAAAACAGTTCAATTGGTGTGGGGCAGAGGTTGCCATCATCCCTTTATAATGTTATAGCATCTCATCATTCCTCTTTTTATTTGGGGGGGGGGGGGGACTTTAGAACAGAAACCAATATATTAAAGCAGTTTGTTATATACAAGTATACATTTTATTTGACCAGATTAAAAAAGAACTCCATGATGCTCAAACATTCTTTTAAATCAACAATAGCAGTATAGCATTTATACAAATTTGTTTGCTAGGTGGTAATACCAAAAACCACACATGACTATACAACCTCCAAGGTTCAGGTTCACATGCTTTTACTATTCACATTCAACTAGCTGGTCTTCATCCCCTACTGCACCTTTATAGAGTGGGTCCCAGTACTATTTCTGTACAGCCCATAAATGAGGGGGGGGGGGGGGGGGGTTTCCTAAGTGTCAAGCCTAATATAGATAGGGTATTTACCCCAGAATTTGCTCAGGTGCCCCATAAAACCTAAAAAGAAGAGTATTTTATAATTAATTAAAAATAAAGTTTTTTTTTTTTTTTTTTTCCTGATTGCAGTTGGTATCAGCAGTGGGCTATCTACACAGTCACTATATTTTGCATCGTGACATTAAGGATGAGAACATTATAATTGCCCCTGACTTCATTATAAAACTGGTTGACTTTGGCTCTGCAGCTCGTTTACAGCCTGGAAAGTTGTTTTCTACCTTTTGTGGTACCACCGAATACTGTGCACCTGAGGTGCTGCTTGGCAATCCGTGAGTTCATTTATTTTTACATATTACCTATGTTCTGGCTAAATAAGTCTTTTTTTTTTTTTAATGTCCAGAGAGTCCCTTGTTGCCTTGTAATCCTTCTCTAGTAAACCGCATAAAGACATGAATTGAAGCATAAAAGACAAAAACTCAGTAAGACTAAAGCAGCCCATACACAAAATTATTTCCTGCAACCAGTGTTGACAGGGGAATCCCTCCCTCCAGTTATTGTATTATTCTAGTGGGGGAGCGAGGGAAAGCCGTGAAAGAGAAGACAGTGATTATTTGCTAGCGATAATCGCATGCAAAAGCTGGCAGGCTGGTTGTACCCAAGTTGATCGATCAACTTGGTACATTCAGCCTGCTCATACATGGTTGGAAACCTAAGAGCATTCTGCTGAATGAATTAGCAATCAGATCAGAATTTTATCTTTTTAGTGATACAAATATAGGAATGTGAAATAAGTGAAATCCAATAGAGAAGATACAGCCACTGCACGCAACAGTCATGTTATACCACTTGCCTGGACATGACATGTGGAAGAACACAGGAAATGGTAATTTGAATTTTGCTAACAATTAATGAAAGTGAAGTAATTACTCCTTTTTTACTCCTTGCATAAGAGATATCAGAGTGGTCATTATGGGTTACAGTATGTTGCAGATAATTATTGTTCTCAATACTGTTCTACTGGGTAAGCTCATTAAGGTTCAAGGAGATAGATGATTTCCTATGTACATGCAGAACTGTGTTCCTGTTGTGGCAGTGGAACTCCACTCTAAATACATATAGACTTGCAGTAAATTTACTTGTTGGCCAGCATCATCATCAAAACAATTAAACCATGGCAGTATTTGAATATACTATTTGACATAGGATTCAACACTTGATTAAATATTGAAATAAGAATAAAAACCTTTGTCATTTATGATCGTTTGTTTTTGAATATCAGCTGGGGTCATTACATAACAGGCATTATAATAGGCATCATGAAAAGAGGAACACAATTTGCATTCTGTGAGGTCAGTCCAGCTAGACACAGGATTACTCGGCACATGTCTTTTGCAGAACACAGGCTTCGTATAACAAGGCATTTTTATGCTGGTTACTAAGCATGTAATGCTTTGTTAAAAGGCAGTGGAACAGAATATTACAGAAATTCGAGAAAATGTGTTCTTTTCCAAATAGCTCATTATAGGGACACAATTATTATTTGTTCATGATGTTTTTAGTCCTAGCAGTAAGACTTATATCAATGATTTTGGGGCATTGTGGTGTGTAAGTCATTTAAAAAAAAAAACTCTATCTATCTAATCTATGGCCCTCTGAACCCTCCTGCATTGATTTGTATTGTAAGTGTACTGTCTGCCCTCATGTTGTAAAGCGCTGCGTAAACTGTTGGAGCTATATAAATCCTGTATAATAATAATAATAATAATATATATTATTTTAATAGTGAGAGTCACTGTGAAAAGGGATGGAAAATGGACACAGAGTCTGCATGTCGGCGGACTGCAGTGCTACAGAGCATAGCCTTGAAAGGGAGAAAACTGTTTTGGCAGCTTTCTCCAGGTTTTCCTATGTTCTGATGGGGCTCTGTAATTTGGAGATCCCGCAGAGACTTGGGTGGGATCTCGAACCCTGTGTCCAGATCTTATGGATAGCCAGCAGGTTGTGAGCCCAAGTGCACACAGCCCATATAACGAGGGGCTGGTGAGAGCAGAGAGTGGAGGAAGGTGGAGTGTGCGCAGCTTGTTGCTGCTGCTGTATCAAGACAGACCTTTGTCTGAAAAGCTGTCCGCCCTGTGTGAGACTACATCCCTGGTATAGGGGGGACTTCGTGTCTGAAGGACTGGGAAGGTTGGGACGGCCTCAAGGGCCTGTGAGACCAGAGAAGGGTCTGGGAGGGCCGAGGCGACTAGCAAGTCCAAGGGGGCTGAAGGAAGTCCTGAAGTCTGGTGGACAGTTAACAAACCCAGGGGTCTGGAAAATCCTGTTGAGGCCAGGAGTAGGCCGGTTCAGCAGGGAACTGCAAGGCAAAGTAAGCCTAGGAGCCAGGAGGCTTGGTATTTTTGGTTGTATGAATTTACTGGAGAAGAACCCCTGTGTTTGAAATCCTGTATATAAAAACTTTTATTTTGTTCCTGTTAATAAAAACAGGCTGCCATGCCCTCAAACCTGATAACTGACTGCTGTGGACTCACTACGTGAAGATGCATCTACCACTGAGCTAAACACCCCAATATCACAATAAAATATATATAAATAATATATATATTTTTTTTCCTTAACATTTGAAGGTATCCTGGTCCAGAGCTGGAAATTTGGTCTCTAGGTGTAACGCTCTATACCCTAATCTTTGGAGAGAATCCTTTCTGTGAAGTAGAAGAGATCTTAGAGGCTGAATTAAACCCTCCATTTGCTGTATCCCAAGGTGAGAATCATCCCTTATCACAATTGCTAATCTAGTGGTTCACACTGTGGTAGACAACCATTCAGTCTTCTTTCCTCACCTCAGCCGTTCTAAAAACAGAATCCTAAAAGGGGAAATTCACTTATGTAAAATGTATTTTTTCATTGTTTTTTAGATAGTGGATTTTAGGAGAACCACACCTCATACTGTCTGCTCTCACCATACTAGTCATTACTGTGTCTACTGCAGTGACCTTCCCTTTTTTCTGATCTATAATTTCCCAGGACCTGAAGTGGACATCCAACATCAACACAATCCTCCAAAAGACCCAGCAAAGGATGTACTTCCTGCTCCTGCTGGGGAATTTCAATCTGCCGATACAATTTTACACTGCAGTAATCATGTCTGTTATTTGCACTTCCATCAC
Source organism: Aquarana catesbeiana (assembly GCF_042186555.1). Lineage (NCBI taxonomy): Eukaryota > Metazoa > Chordata > Amphibia > Anura > Ranidae > Aquarana > Aquarana catesbeiana. The sequence goes on along the minus strand of NC_133327.1, from coordinate 137,635,751 downwards.
TGTTTGGTTTAGAGCAGACTACAGTGGACAGTTAAGTCTGCAGAATAAAATAATTGGTGCTACTCTGCCTGCAATCCAGGCCTTATACAACGCTAGAGTCCAGAACCATGCAGAGAAGATCACTGCAGACCCCATACATCCTGTACATTGCCTGTTTTAGTTGCTCCCCTCTAGTAAGCGTTACGGATCATTGTACACCACGAAAAATAGACATGAGCCAGTTTCTTCCCCCAAAGCACTGTCTGTACTACTTCAGCTTTTAGATGTTTACAGATCTCCCAGTGAGACATTAGGGTTGATTTACAAAAACTGGAGAGTGCGAAATCTGGTGCAGCTGTGCATGGTAGTGAGTCGGGTTCTAACTTCAGCTTGTTCAATTGAACTTTGACAAAAAGACCTGGAAACTGGTTTCTATGCACAGCTGCACCAGAGTTTGCACTCTCTAGTTTTAGTAAATCAACCCCATTGTTTGTATAGGTTTAGCACATGTATATAGTAACTGGGTGCATGACTAAGACATTACATACTACATATTGTATTGTTGTCTCATTAGTGTGGGTATATATTGTATGTGTTTTGGGGGTGGATGGGTACATACATATGCATAAATGTTTATCTATGTGCAAAGTACATTGAAACTTTTAAACCTTAAACTGAATTCAAATCCCTTGTGTGATGTACATACTTGACCAAGAAATCAAAAGAAATTTTACTGTAAAAAAGTCTTTCCGTATGCATAGGTTAAACCTTTTTTCTCGAATCGTCTTCCAGGGCAGCATCCGAGAGATAGGCTCCTCCTCCCTGAAACAGGAAACACATTAGTCCACCATTATAAATTTCACAGTCTTACCTGCGTGCCTCAGGTGTTTATGTTTCCTCAGGACCCACAGGAACTGCAAAGAAACATTTGTTATTTTACTTGTCTCCCTGATAGTTGCAGGAGAACCCCTGCCAGCATCCCATCCAGCCCAGTGGGCCTTGGGAGGGCGAGCAGGAGCAGCAAATTTTAGCAAACTTACTCTGCCTGAGATTTCACCCCTACAGAGGGGTCTGCAATCATCCCCCCAAGCTGCAACAATACACTGGCATTTCCCCCATACCGTTTTACTATGTTAGTGGAGGGACCTGCTGCAGCTTCCATCTGGGATCTTTTTCCAGGTGTCAAGCAAGGAGGTAGTGGGTGCACGGATGCTTTACCCCCTGACCACAGGCCGCCGCCGCCTCCTCGCTGAGAGGGTAGGTGTCTCTCAGCTTCCATTTTTTTCTTCTATGGGATGCATAGTGTCCGCGCCCGATCGCCTCGGTTACCGCCGCGATCGGAGTCCTCCGCACCCCGCAGAACAAGCCTGCTTTGTTCCTCATGGAGGTTCTGCGGGGTGTACCAAGATGGCGCCAATGCCAAAAAATCGTCACTTCCGGTTCCGGTCGGCGACCAGTTTCCCGGAGTCTGAAGATTTCCAGGAAATAACAGAGCGGGGCACTTCCGGTGACATCACTGGGAGGCGTGAATTAAAAAAAAAATAATAATAATAAAAAAAAATTATTTAAAAATAATAATATAGCAGCAGAGTCCCCCTCTCTAATGGAAACCCAGAAAGGAGGACACCAGCGGCATGTGCAGGTATATCCATTAACCTGCACAGGGTCAGCTGGGGGCGGGGCGGAGCAGTCACAAAGGCTCCTCTAAGCAGAGGATCCTGGTGGTTGACCATGTCTGATGCTTCTCCACCCTGCCCTGCAAGCCAGGACAGCTCCAAGGTAAGCCAGAATACTCTAGGGTCAACTCTGTCTTAACCTCACTGCGAAACTGCCTACTTACAGGCAGCTTTTAACCACCTACCTCACGGGGACCCTTTTGTGCTCGATTTCAGGCAAGGACCCCAGAGGAAAGGAAAGTGAATAGCAACAAAGCATGTGCTTCGTGCAGCCACCCGTTTTCACCTGAATGGAAAAAACCCCTATGTCAAAAATGCATAGACAATATGGTGGCCAAAGAACTGCAAGGTTATCTGAAAGATCTGCTCAGCTCTTTCAAAAAAGAAATAAAGAGCACCATGGCACCACTACGCTCAGCAATTGAGAAGTTGAAAGCGCCAACAAGTGCCAGTCAGGCCAGTACCCCGTCTACCGGCAGGACATGCGTTCCTTCAGGGAACAGACAGAACAACAGGAACAAGTGGGGGATTCGGAGGATGGACTTTGCTCAGACTCCGATGAGGAAGATGCGGCTTCAGAGGGCAACTTATTTCTCTCAGAAGACACAGATAGCTTTCTAAAAGCTATAGTGGACACGCTAGGTATTGAAGAACAAAAAGCCGCAGAGTTCACACTACATGACAAAATGTATAAAGGGCTACAACCCAGGAAACCTAGAACATTTCCTGTACAGCAATCTCTTCAGGATATCGTTAAAAAAGAGTGGGAAGACCCAGAGAAAAAACACTTCATACCAGCTGCAGTCAAGCGCAGATATCCGTTTGCAGAGAGGGACACCAAAACCTGGCCTAAATGCCCCAAAGTGGATGCCTCTCTGGCAAGAGTCACAAACAAACGTGACTTGGCCTTTGACCAGGCGGGTACCTTAAGCAATCCCATGGATAAGAAAATAGAAGCCCTTTTAAAGAAGGCCTGGGAAGCAGGGGCTGCGAACCTAAATCCAGCAATCGCTTCCACCTGCACAGCCCGCACCTTACTAATCTGGTTAACCCAGCTACAAGAACTACTGGAAAGTGACACACCTAGGGAAGAATTAATAAAAACCATCCCTACACTGACCAGAGCGGCAGCTTTTCTAGCAGATGCCTCAGCTGAAACCGTCAGAATATCTTCTAGGACCACAGTGCTACTCAACTCAGCCCGAAGAGCCCTGTGGCTGAAGTCTTGGGAAGGTGATATCCCTTCTAAGAACAGACTGTGCGGAATTCTATTTACTGGAGACCTACTGTTCGGCCTGGACTAGAAACAGTATTAGACAGGACCGCAGCAAAGAACAAGGGTTTTCTCCAAACCAAAAAGAAGCAAGGAAAGGCGCCCTTTCGGCAATTCAAAAAGTTCGACGAGCGCTGGAGCAAAGAAGCGCTGGAGACAACAAAACAAAAAAGGCAAGGGTGAATTCATCCTCAAGCCTCCTAACCCAAAGAACAAAAAACAATGACTGTCATCAGGTGGGGGGCAGACTTGCAGCTTTTGCCCACCAATGGATGGAAGCAACAAAAAACAAATTCATCATATGCACCATAACGGATGGCTACGCAATAGAATTTTCCGCCTGCCCCCCAACCAAGTACCTAGTAACCATGCTACCAAAGGACGAAGATCGTGCAAAGGCCTTTCTAGAGTCCCTGGAAAATCTACTAGATCAGAAAGTGATTTGCCATGTACCTCAAGAAGAGGAACAAAGGGGGTTTTATTCCCATATCTTTGCAAAGAGAAAACCATCAGGTAAGCTAAGGCTCATACTGAACCTCAAGCCACTCAACAGAGGGATAAAATACAAAAGATTCAGAATGGAGTCTATTTACTTGATCAGAAACATCCTGCCATTGGAGACATTTATGGCGACAATAGACCTACAGGATGCCTACCTACATGTCCCCATAAAGGAGAACCATCAAAAATTCCCGAGGTTCGCAATACAGGGGCCAGCAACCACACTGCACCTGCAATATACAGCTCTCCCTTTTGGCATCTGTTCGGCACCCAGAATCTTCTCAAAAATAATGGCAGAAGCGCTAAAAGGTCTAAGACAACAAGGCATTGGCATAATACCATACCTAGTCTATCTACTGTTCTTTGCAGATTCAGCAGAGGCCCTAGAGAACAACCTGCTCACAAGTATGTCCTCCTGCAAAACCTGGGGTGGTTAGTGAATGCAGAAAAATCACAGATGACCACAAGCCAGAGAGTGGTGTATTTGGGCTATGTACTAGACTCAAGACTAACCAAAACCTTCCTAACAGAAGAAAAGAAGGAAAAAATCACACAGGCAGTAACCTCTCTAAGAGGGACCAACGCTATTACAATCATACAAGGAATGGCAGTACTAGAGCTGATGATTATCCTCAATCCCAGCCATCACCTGGGCACAAATTCACATGAGACCTCTACAGACTTACATTCTGTCCCAGTGGGATGGTAGCCCACTCATCCCTAGACAAGTCCATTCCTGTCCCAACCACAGCCAAACACTCCAATGGTGGCTCAATCCGCTTCGATACATTGAAAGGCGCAAATTGGCTCAATCCGACCCAATCAGGATCACCACCGATGCCAGTGCCCTAGGCTGGGGGGCACACATGGAGGGCCTCTGCACACAGGGAAAATGGCGTTCCAGATGGTCCAAGCCTCCTCAAACATGAGGGAACTAAAAGCTGTGGGGAAAGCATTTAAACCAGCAATACAGGGGAGAGACTTAAAATTACAATCGGACAACGCCACGATAGTGGCATACCTCAACAGGCAAGGAGGGACAAAGTCCCAAAGCTTGATGAGGCTTACGGAAACAATCCTACTATGGGCAGAATCAAACACAAGGTCAATACCCTGTTTCCCCGAAAATAAGACCTAGCGTGATTGTCAATGATGGATGCAATATAAGCCCTACCCCCCAAATAAGCCCTACCCTGTTTCCCCCGAAAATAAGCCCTACCCTGAAAATAAGACCTACAAGGACTTCAACTAGGGCTTATTTGGGGGTAGGGCTTATATTGCAGCCATTACCGACAATCACGCTAGGTCTTATTTTCGGGGAAACAGGGTATCAGGCATCCACCTGAAAGGAACAGACAATACGCTGGCAGACTTCCTGAGCCGGAAGACCATAAAACAGACGGAGTGAACTGAACCAAACGACCTTCGCACAAATCGCTCAAATGTGGGGGGTACCCGAGGTAGATCTGTTCACCTCCAAAGCAAATGCAAAATCACCGACATTCTTCTCAATGGATCCCACAGATGGCAACAGCGGAGTAGATGCCTTCAGCCAAAGCTGGGGATCGCGACTGTGTTATGCATTCCCCCCAACTGCCATAATACCAAGAGTGATTACAAAAAAAAAAGACAGAGAGCAACGGTGATACTAATAGCACCGCACTGGCCACAAAGGGCATGGTTCAGCCACGTGAAGAACCTCAGCATCCAACTTCAACTGACACTGACGGACTGGCCAGATCTGGCCCAGTCAACCATCCGAACCACAGAATCCTGAAGCTTTCGGCTTGGTTACTGAAAGGGTAAGACTTCAGAACAAAGGGCTGTCAGACAAGGTCATCAATACCATCCTAGACAGCAGGAAACCCGTGACTAGGGAAATCTACGAGAAAGTGAGGAAAAAGTTTGTCTCTTGGAACAAAAACAAACTGACTCCCAACAGAGGGATAATTCCAATAATTTTGGACTTCCTGCAAGATGGAGCAGACAAAAACATCTCCCAAGGCACGCTGAAGGTACAAGTGCTCCTTCTCCTCGTTCACGGACATCAGACTTGCAGAGGATCCGCTGATAAAGCGATTCCTAATGTCGCTTAAAAGCTAGATCGGCTACAATGAATAGAATTCCAACTTGGGACATGTCCACGGTGCTTGGAGTGTTTCTCTTTCCTCCATTCGAATCAATGGAAGATAGCTCAGACAAAAACCTCACACTAAAAACGGCACTTCTTGTGGCCCTAGTATCGGCCATAAGAGTGAGCGAAATCCAAGCCCTGTCTATCATGGAACCATACTGCCTAATACATATAGACACAATAATTCTCTCGCCAGACCCAGCCTTTCTACCCAGGGTCTCTTCAACATTCCATAGAACCCAAAATATCACCATCCCTTCGTTTCCAAAAACTATGGACAGCAAAAAAAGACACAACAAACTAGATGTAAGAAACACACTCATAGCATACCTCAAAAGAACGAAGGATTGGTGAAGAACGACATCTCTTTTTGTCCTCTATGCAGGAGTTAACAAAGGGAAGCGGGCATCCAAGAATACCATCAGCAGATGGATAAGAATGGCCATACAGACCTATGAGGCACAAAACCTCACCCCTCCAGGCGGGATCAGAGCACACACAACCAGAGCCTGGGCAACCTCGGTCGCAGAGAAGGCAGGGGCAACTCCGGAGCACATCTGCAGGGCAGCGACATGGTGGAGCCTCAGGACCTTCGCAAGGCACTATCATATAGACCAGCTGTCTGACCAAGACCAGACATTTGTTCGCAAGGTGCTCCAGTCTCTATACCCACCCTAGTAAGTATTGCTTGATACATCCTCTCGGATGCGGCCCTGGAAGACGATTCGAGAAAATAGGTACCTGGTAACTCTCTTTTTCTAAGAAGTCTTCCAGGGCAGCACTAGTTCCCACCCTTAAAATGACAAATACCAGGTACAACGGGGGAGCTTTAAGCTTACTGATCGGTGCTTTAATACAACTGAGGCACGCAAGTAAGACTGAAATTTATAATGGTGGACTAATGTGTTTCCTGTTTCAGGGAGGAGGAGCCTATCTCTCGGATGCTGCCCTGGAAGACTTCTTGGAAAAAGAGTTACCAAGTACCTAACTCTATTTTCCTTCAGATGCAAAGAGTGCCTGCTTGTCATTTGCAATAACCTTGTAAATAACTCTGCACCAAGCTTACTATATACTATTACAGTTTGGGGCTTCTGACAGAACCCAGAGCCCTCGGAAAGCTTCAGCAGTACTTGAACCTTGCTGAAATCCTTCAAGCAGCTTGTGTAAAGTGACAGCCAGCACTTCCATTATGATCTGTGTTTAGCATTCAGAAACTGCAGGGGAAGGGTGCTGTAAAGCCTTAAGAAATCTACTTCAAGCCAGCCAGCGCTTTGTAAAGCTTTCTGTACACAGTGTTGTGTAGCAGAGAGAAATCGCCATGTACAAGACTTTAAAGTGGTTGCAAAGGCAAGACATTTTTTTACCTTAAAGTGGTTGTATAGTGTTTTTTGTAACTTTTACCTACAGGTAAGCCTATAATAAGGCTTACCTGTAGGTAAAAAAAATATCTCCTAAACCTGTACGGTTTAGGAGATATTCCCCTCGCTATGTACCGCTGACTGCAGCGGCGCATGCGCACAGGGGATTCTCGGCTGAAGGCCCGGCAACTGCCGGACCTTGCCGGGTAAGAAATCTCCCGCGCGCATGCGCGGGAGTGATGACATCGCAGCTCCAGCCACTCACATCGCTGGAACCGCGATACCCGGAAGACACGCCGAGGCAACATGACAGCTCCCTCGGCGTGGACCAGGTAAGATACCGACGCCTTGTTCTAAGGTAAGTATTTCATAATGAGCTAGTATGCGGTGCATACTAGCTCATTATGCCTTTTGCTTTACAGGGGTAAAAAAAAAAAAAAATTTGCGGGTATACAACCGCTTTAATGCATTTCCTGCATTAAGTTAAACTATTTCCCAGTATTTGCCCCCCCAAATAACTGAGTGCAAATACCTGAGACCCAGCCCCGCCCCTTCTCTCCCCTGACTGGCTAGCTGACTTTGATTAACAGCAGCAACAGTCAATGGCGCCGCTATTGTGTCTCATTCAATCAGGAGGGAGAATCTCGGACGGCCGAGACACTCATGGACATCGCTGGACAGAGAGGATCCTTAGGTAAGTGTGAAGGAGGGCTGCTGCACACAGAAGGTTTTTTATCCTAATGCATTAAGATAAAAAAACCTCCTGCCTTTACAACCCCTTTAATAATATTGTACTTAAAACGGTTTTACACTACTCAGAGTTTGATGTTGTTTTATTATTATTGATTCCATGTTTTTGTTAATGGTAATTGTTGGATTGTCTACTTCTAGAATTGCAAGACCTGATTTCCGGTCTTCTTAATCGTGATCCTGAGATGCGCATGACTCTTGATGAGCTCCTCAGAGACCTGTGGGTAACACAATCTGTAAACCTTGCTGAATATACCTGGGAGGAGGTGTATCCACCTATTAGCTCCCAGAAAGGTAAGATGCTAATTACATTACTGACATTTACATACAGTATCAGTGAGTACACCCCTTACATTTTTATAAATATTTTATTTATATCTTTTCATGTGACAACACTGAAGAAATTACACTTTGCTTCAATGTACAGCTTGTATAACAGTGCAAATTTGCTGTCCCCTTAAAGTAACTTGGCACACAGCCATTAATGTCTAAACCGCTGGCAACAAAAGTGAGTACACCCCTAAGTAAAAATGTCCAAATTGGGCCCAATTAGCCATTTTTCCTCCCCGGTGTCATGTGACTCGTTAGTGTTTACAAGGTCTTCGATGTGAATGGGGAGCAGGTGTGTTAAATTTGGTGTTCTCTCTCTCATACTGGTCACTGGAAGTTCAACATGGCACCTCATGGCAAAGAACTCTCTGAGGATCTGAAAAAAAGAATTGTTGCTCTACATAAAGATGGCCTAGGCTAAGAGAAGATTGCCAAGGCCTCTATAACTGAGCTGCAGCACTGTGACCAAGACCATACAGTGGTTTAACAGCACAGGTTCCACTCAGAACAGGCCTAGCCATGGTCAACCAAAGAAGTTGAGTGCACATGCTCAGCGTCATATGCAGAGGTTGTCTTTGGGAAATAGGTGTACGAGTGCTGCCAGCATTGCTGCAAATGTTGAAGGGATGGGGTCAGCCTGTCATTGCTTAGACCATACGCCGCACACTGCATTAAATTGGTCTGTATGAATGTCGTCCCAGAATCTAAAGATGATGCACAAGAAAGCCAGCAAACAGTTTGCTGAAGACAAGCAGACTAAGGAAATGGATTACTGGAAACATGTCCTGTGGTCTGATGAGATCAAGATAAACTTATTTGGTTCAGATGGTGCCAAGCATGTGTGGTGGCAACCAGGTGAGGGGAACAAAGACAAGTGTGTCTTGCCTACAGTCAAGCATGGTGGTGGGAGTGTCAGGGTCTGAAGCTGCATGAGTGCTGCCGGCACTGCGGATCCCCTCCCTACGGAGACTGGGCCGCAGGGCAGTATTCAAACATAACGACCCCAAAGACACCTCCAAGATGACCACTGCCTTGCTAAAGAAGCTGAGGGTAAAGGTGATAGACTGGCCAAGCATGTCTCCAGACCTAAACCTGATTGAGCATCTGTGGGGCATCCTCAAACAGAAGGTGGAGGAGCGCAAGGTCTCCAACATCCACCAGCTCCGTGATGTTGTCATGGAGGAGTGGAAGAGGACTCCAGTGGCAACCTGTGAAACTCTGGTGAACTCCATGCCCAAGAGGGTTAAGGCAGTGCTGGAAAATAATGGTGGCCACACAAAATATTGACACTTTGGGCCCAATTTGGCCATTTTCACTTAGGGGTGTACTGACTTTTGTTGCCAGCGGTTTAGACATTAATGGCTGTGTGTTGTTATTTTGAGGGGACATCACATTTACACTGTTATACAAGCTGTACACTCACTACTTTACATTGTAGCAAAGTGTCATTTCTTCAGTGTTGTCACTATAATATAATAATAATAAAATATTTACAAAAATGTGAGGGGTGTACTCACTTTTGTGAGATACTGTATATAAGGCTCAAACATGGCAAGTAAGATCGATAAAGATGCATCTGGTTCTAATTTATTCTGTTAACTCAGAATAAGGAACATGAAGTCAGCTCCCAGTTTCTTCTCCACATTAGGGAAAAACATTTCTTGTTGACCCTGGGGACCACATATAATGGATATAAAAAGTCTATACACACCTGTTAAAATGTCAGGTTTCTGTGATGTAAAAAAAATGAGTCAAAGCTAAATCATTTCATAACTTTTTCCACCTTTTAATGTGACCTATAAACTGTACAACTTAATTGAAAAACAAACTGAAATCTTTCAGGAGGGGGGAAGTAAGAATAAAATAATGTGGTTGAATAAATGTGCACACCCTCTTATAACTGGGGATGTAGCTGTGTTCAGAATTAAGCAATCACATTCAGACGCATGTTAAATAGGAGTCAGTACACACCTGCCATCATTTAAAGTGCCTCAGATTAACCCCAAATAAAGTTCAGCTGTTCTAGGAGGTCTTTCCTGAAATTTTCTTAGTTGCCTCCTACAGCAAATGCCGTGGTCCATGGAGCGATTCCAAAGCCATTGTTAAATGCCCCCCCCCCCCAAAACCCATACCAGACCCTTATCCAAGTATGCAGCCCGGCAGATCAGGAAAGGGGGGGCAGGGGGTGGGAACGAGCAAGCGCCCTCCTCCTCCTGGACCATACCAGGCCACATGCCTTCAACATAGGGGGTGGGTGCTTTCGGGCAGGGGGGCTCTGTGCCCCTCCTTACCCTAAAGCACCTTGTCCCCATGTTGATGGGGACAAGGGCTTCTTCCCGACAACCATAGGTGGTGTTTGTGGGGGTCTGCGGGCAGGGGGCTTATCGGAATCTGGAAGGTGGGGGAACGAGCGAGCGCCCTCCTCCTCCTGGACCATACCGGGCCCCATGCTCTCAACATAGTGGCGGTGGGTGCTTTGGGGTGGGGAGGGGGCCCTTGTCCCCATCATGTTGATGGGGACAAGGGCCTCTTCCCTACAACTGTGTGTAGTGGTTGTGGGGGTCTGCAGGCAGGAGACTCAATCTGAAAACTGCCTTTAACAAGGGGGCCCCCAGATCCCAGGCCCCACTTTATGTGAATGAGTAATGGGGTACATTGTACCCCTACTCATTCACCCAAAAAAGTGTCAAAAATAAATAAAACCAGTACACAGGTTTTTGAAGTCCTTTATTAAAGTAGCTCCAATGTGTCTTCTTCCTCCGGTCTATTCCCTCCTCCGGTTCTTCTCTCTCCGATTTTATTGTCCCTCCGTTGTCTTCTGCCTCTGGTTCTTCTTCCCCCGCTATCTTCGTCCTCTGGTTCTTCTGCCGTTCTTCCCCCTTGTATGGAGGGGCCCCCATACAGTTTTTTTTTTTTTTTTTTTTTTTTCTTTTGGCGTGGGGTTCTCCCCTCAAGAGTTATACCCAAGTCTTCTAAACCCTTAACTTCTATCTGGTTTTGGTCTCCTGCTTGTTCAGTTGTTCGCACTATCTACACTGATAGGTTACTGACCCTTGTCTGCTGAATTGACAAATTTCTCTTTAATGATGTCAGGTGGGCCAAATGTAGTTTTAGAAATTGTACATTGCTAGCACTTTTCTTATTTCTTAAATAGGTTTTTGAATTCCAGGCAGAAATTATATCACCCGTATTTATGCCCCCTAGATGCTGTTTCTATGACTGTTCAAAGTTGTTTAGCTTTCTTTATTGCAACACAGCCTGGATTTCTGTGACTAGCCTGCCTGCACAGCATCAAAAGAACCACAATGGACTTCCTAGGCTGAGCTGCACCGCAGTATTTTGGGTGATCTTTCTCTCAGAACGCCTTGGTAGCACTGTTAACTAATTAGCAGGGGTTTAGTGTGAGAAAAAATAGAGCAATCGACAATGGCATTGACACGTGCATGTAAACATATCAAAACCTCTTTTGAAGTTTTTCTTCCACTATTTCTTGCTTAAAGTTATTTCTGTAAAGTTTTAAACTTAAAATTAAACATGACATTTGGCACAGTAGATCTAAAAGGAATAGCAAGATATTTCCTAGATAGATGCTTTACTTGCTTCCATTTACTCCCCTGTTCACCCGTTGAACTCCTTTCCTCAAAAAAAAAAAAAAGAGAAAAAAGAAAAAACAAAACCCACTGATGTGTAAGCTCAGATCCAGAGCCAACTCAGAACTAAGGACCCTTCTCCCATGCCCACATGACAACGCCTGATGACTGGCCACTCAGGCTGCTGCACTATGGGAGGTGAAAGATGAAGAACTATGTGCTTCTCCTTACCCAAAATCCTTCTATTTTTTTTCTCTGGGCTTTAACTGGTAAATAGCGAATATGTGATTAAAAGGTGAGTACAGAGCCTGCTATCCACCAAACCTATTACTTTGGGCAAACTACAGGTCTGCTCAGAAGTAGATCTCAGCTTCTCCAACGTTGCTTCTCTTTTAAGGCTGCTCATAGATATTACAACTTTGTGCTTTGGGGTTTGAACCCTGAATGGTAGTCCAGAGGCTACTTAGAACATCAAGAGTGTCATGCATACTGGGTAACCTACCGGTGACATGTCCATTAGAGTGATGTGAATTATGGGAATAGTAATCGTATACCATGGTCAATGCTTTCATAGGTAGTAACAGAAACCAAAATGAGTCCATAAAATAAAACCACTTGGTTGAAATGCTAGAAAAATGGGGGGGCAGGAGGTGGAGCCTAGCGGAGCAGACATGCATTGTTAGAGCTCCACACCGCTGAGGAGAGAAGAGAAGGACAAAGCGGAGCCTGCAGGCTCAAAAGGTATCCATTTGAACCTTTTTGCCCCAGGGAACAAACTGAAAGTTTGGGCAGGAAATATGGTACTGGGAGGAAACCGTGGCAGAAATAAAAATCACCTCACAAAGAGCTCACAGGCACTCACTGCAGCTGAAGCAGCTCCAGTCACCTCACAAGATACAGCATCAGGGCGCTCTCACAGACAGAAAATGTCACAGCAAGACTCTCCATTTGAGTCAGATACAGAACAAATCCTCTCACAAACTTCTCCACAAGCCTCCTCAGTATCCCCAGTAATATTATTACAATTTGAAAAGATGCTTCATAAGGCTTTAAAACAAACCTCAGACCAAATAAAAACAGCCTAACCAAAGAAATAAGAGAGCTGGGAAACCGCACCGCAGCCTTAGAAATAAAAATGGATGAAATTGAAATTACAACCCAAGAAAATATAACAGAATTGGAACAATTAAAAAAAGAGAATTTAATACTTCAAACTAAGCTCGAAGTTTACGAAAATAGAGCCAGACGTTCAAACTTGCGCATAAGGGGAATACCTGAAACTGTGACAGACCTGCAATCTACTATTACTGCTCTATTACAAGAACTAAAGCCAGATATCCCTATTGAACGTTTAGAACTGGACAGAGTACACAGAGCCCTCACAGCCAAAAAGAAAGATGGACCCCCACGTGATATAATCACAAAATTTCATTATTACAGAACGAAAGAACAAATACTAATTGCTGCAAGAGAAAAAAAGGAACTTAATTTTCAAGGACACAATTATCAAATTTTTGCTGACCTATCCCAACTTACTATTACTAAAAGACGATCCATGAAACCCCAACTAATGGAACTGCAACGCCACAACATTATGTATCAATGGGGCTTCCCCTTTTCAGTCAGATTTAACTACCAAGGTACAATTTACAGAAGCAGATCAGCAGATGAACTACAACAAACCCTTTTAAAATTAAATCTGACAGAACCCACAAGCAGCAACACTCCCACACGCAGAAGAATGGCATCATCTTCACCTTCAGGCAGCACTCAGAAAATTTCAGAACAAAATGGGAATCATCATTCTCACAAAAGAGGCCGTTATGCCACATCATCCATGGACCAAGAAAATTCAATGGACTGACATCCTAATTCCTGATATCTCTTCATTTATTATACTAAGAGATGGTTCTCTATAAAAAACCTGTATTTATAACTGAATGTAACTGCATTCTGATAGTCGCACACTGTGTGGGATCATGTTACATTCCAGTTATATTTCTTATTACTTCTGATTCATATAGCCTTAGAATATATAAGTGAAATAAGGAAATTCTAGTTCAGTTATATATTATCAGGTAATAACAATAGATTTATTACTTTTTAGGACAAATATGTTAAATAATCCAGAAGTAATGGAAGCTTTTTCTTTCTTTTCTTAAAACAAATATATTATTACCTAACTAGTTCCTAGAATTATGTTTTTGTTTATTCTAATCTGAAGCAATACAACCTCAATTTTATGAGTTAACATATCTAAACAGTTACATATGAATAAAATATGTAATTGTTTACTCTAAAAGGGTTAAAATCCCAAAATAATTCAAACTATCTTCATCAATACCAAAGTTATTAACAGTACCTTTCTAACTGAATTATTTAGCCTAGGGCAAGACTAACCATATACAACCACCCTGGAATAAATAATTTCAACAAAAACTATATTCTGCACTCCAATTAATGAAACATCATTTTGATGTCTTTTGACATAGCACTTCTCTCCTGTAAGCGGAAGATCCGTGTACCCCCATTAGCCCTCCTCATTCTCCCAACCATATTATGTGGGAGTGTGACGAAGGCACTTATTCCCCTGAGAGAGATATTTATTCTCTTTCACGGATAAATTGTGATTACTTGCAAAAAATAATTTATACAATGTATCATCTAATCTCATATGTTTTTTGTTTACTCTTTACTCCAGAATTCACTGGTTTCTTTTCTATCTATTCATCTCTTCAGTCCACACAGGTTGATCTGCGCAGTCAGCTCTGCATAATAAAAAGTAAGTCAAAACTATTTGATCTATTGCCATGGCACCACTGAATATACTTTCCCTGAATGTTCAGGGAATAAATGTCCCTCAAAAAAGGACCAAAGCCTTCCGTACTTTCCATAACAAGAAGGCTCACATAGTATGCCTCCAAGAAACACACTTCACCAAAGATTCTACTCCAAAATATATTTTTCCTTTTTATCAACAAATTTACACGGCTTCTGCCTGTACCAAGCAAAGGGGAACTCTAATTGCATTTCACCGATCCACACCATTCACCTTATCAGAAATTAAAGACCCAGAAGGTAGATACCTGATACTCATGGGTTATATAATGGATACAGCAATCACGGTGATTTCCTACTACGCTCCTAACAAACAAATTACACCATTCCTCTCACATATATTACAAGTGATTAATACACACAAAATAGGAACAGTGATAATGTGTGGGGATTCGAACCAGGTCCTCCTCCCATTTCTAGATAAATCACCTTTTACACCATCCAAAATAACCTCTAGATTACCTTTTTCCTCAACTTCTTTCCAAATACAATCTGGTAGATTCGTGGAGAGAAAGTAACCCAATGAAAAAGAAATTCACTTATTTCTCGCACCCTCATCAAACCTTCACCAGAATAGATCATATTTTTCTAACAATAGGAATGATACCAGAAATTATTGCATCAGATATAATTCCGATTCCGTGGTCTGACCATAATGCAGTATACACTACTAAAGCCTCAGCCATACCAAAAGCGCATGACCCAACGTGGTACTTACCGGACATAATGCTCAAACACCCACTACATCAGATGGCCATTGAACAAGCTTTAAAGGAATACATATCAATTAATAATACAACAGACATCTCCCCAATAACACTGTGGGAAGCTCATAAGCCTGTCTTGCGTGGTACAATACAAAGACAAATGGCACTATTTAAACGGGAACGCAAAAATCTAGCAAAAAAACTAGAACTCAATTTTAATGCAGCCTACATATCATTTCAAGATAATCCATCCCAGAGTACAAAATCTCATCTGGAAAAATCTAGATTGGAATACGATCTATTTCTCACTGAGTCAGTTGATAAATCCCTCAAACGCTCCAAACACAATTTCTACATGAATACAAACAAACCAGGTACATATTTGGCTCGGGCATTAAATTCAACTAACAAATCTTTCAAACCAATACATTTGAAATTATCAAAAAATGTTTACACTTGTAATCCAGTTAAAATAGTCCATAAATTTCACTCACATCTCGCAACTTTATACAAGACAAACAATGAATTTAATCCTACAGAGGCTGAATCCTTCTTCTCAAAAATAACCTTACCTGAGTTATCTCAGAATCAAAAAAGCAGTTTGGATGAGCCTATAACTATAGATGAAGTTGCTAACGCCATAAAAGACCTAAAACTTAACAAAAGACCAGGCCCAGACGGCTACTCGGCTTTATACTATAAAACATTCTCAGAAATACTCTCTCCCATTCTCACTGAAACTTTTAACAAACTTCTAGATGGACATTCTTTTCGACAAGAAACACTAATGGCAATTGTTTGTATGATCCCAAAACCCCTTTCTGATGATACTTCCTGTGTGAATTATCGGCCTATCTCTCTGTTAAACCTCAATATTAAATTATTAGCAAAAATAATAGCAAAACGCCTCAATAGCATTATAGGAAAATTAATACATAGAGATCAAGTAGGCTTCATGCCAAATAGACAGGCAGGCGATAATATACGCAGGGCAGTGTTATTGGCACATATTGCTAAAAAACGGAAAATCCCTTTGTTTTCTATCTCTCGATATTAAGAGGGCATTTGACACAGTATCCTGGCAATATATGCAATATTCATTACAAAAATGGGGTTTTGGACCCCACTTTTTAACATGGATCAAAGCATTATATAATAAACCCAAAGCCTATATAAAATATGCTGGATACAAATCTGAAGCCTTTAATATCGAAAGAGGTACCCGACAGGGTTGCCCATTATCTCCCTTATTATTTGCCCTTATACTCGAACCCATGGCCCAATACATCAGAACAAACCAAACTATAACTGGCATTGAAGTAGGAGTTATTACACACAAATTATGTATATTTGCAGACGATATATTACTTTTTCTATCATCACCACAGGTCTCTGGTCCTAACTTAATACCAGCTCTTGATGGATTTGCAGCCCTATCCGGCCTTATGATTAATCCTAAGAAATGCCTAGTGCTTAATATTTCACTCACAAACATGGAATTGATCCCGGCTAGGGCTGCACTCCCATTCACATGGGCAGAAAAATCAATCCCATATCTTGGAATTCATTTAACAGCATCTCATTCTGACTTATTCTCAACCAATTATCCTCCTGTATTAAGACAGATCACAAATCTAATAAAACAATGGTCGCAACTTCCTTTATCCTGGATAGGGAAGATTAATGCAATCAAAATGACTATTCTACCCAAATTGCTTTATCTATTCAGAGTCCTCCCTATTCCAATTCCTTCCTATTTTTTGAGAATAGTACAAAAAAGAGCAACTTCGTTTATATGGGGCTCTTCTAAACCACGTATACCTATACACACACTACATCTTCCCAAAAATAAAGGAGGCCTGGGATACCCTAATTTTACTAACTACTACAGAGCAGCACATTTGGCCAGTCTGTCCAAATACCATGCAAAACAGGAAATCCCATTATGGGTATTTATAGAGGCTTCAGAAAATGACCATCTATTAATATCAAATTTATTATGGCTTGATCCTAAAGACCGCTTTAAAATTCATAATCCCATAACTAAACACTTCTTATCTCTCTGGGATAAACTAAAAACCAAATATCAGTTACAATCTCCACACAATCCTCTCCTTTCTTTTATCAGAAATCCGGCCTTTTATCTGGCATGGATCTACCCAAATTCTTTTAAAGCTTGGACAACATCAGGCATTCAGACACTAAATGACTTCATAGCATCTAAATCATTCCTTTCATTCCCATCGCTTAGAGAAAAATATGATCTACCAAACCCTGAGATATTTAGATATCTCCAAATCAAAAATTTCTATACACCATTCCTAAAGGGGGATACACCATTATCCCAATTATCCATTTTTGAATCAATCTGTACAAAAGATCCATTTGCTAAAGGTACAATTTCATCACTTTATAATCAATTATATGGAGTAGCAAATCTTAATAGACCCTCTTATGTTCAGAGGTGGGAGGAGGACCTGGGACGAACTTTAGAAGACACGGACTGGTCTAACATATGGCTCACATCTAAGTCATCTTCACCCAACATCTTAGCACTGGAGACAAATTATAAAGTCCTAACTCGCTGGTACCTTGTACCCGCTAGAGTGGCAAAATATTCACCTAATACCTCAGCTGTTTGTTTACGAGGATGCCCAGAAATAGGCACATATTTACACATATGGTGGACATGCCCAGTAATCCAAACCTTCTGGAAGGAAGTCTTCGTGATTGCATCTAAAATATTTAAAAAAATAATACAACCAGATCCATATTTAACTTTACTTAATCTAAAACCGGAATGGTTAACACTCTCTCAATTCAAACTTATGATCCAACTAATAACGGCTGCAAAACAAACAGTGGCCAAGGCATGGAAATCTCCTACATTGGTACTAGCAGAAACAATTCACAGAATGAATAATACAATGTCCCATGCGAAGATGGTAGCCATCGATCAAAATCAAATTCCAAAATTTGAAAAACTTTGGCATCCTTGGATAAAACAACAGTTCCTGTCAAACTTCAATGACTCTGTCCTGTTGCCATGGTAACAGATTAAATGACTTACAGAGACACCCATTCTAAGGCTTCAAAGAGAACTAAAAAGAATAATAAACTGACGAGCGGGACAACCTTGTGGACCATACCTCCTACCTTTCAACCCTTTTTCTTCTTTCTCTTTCCTTTTCTCCACCTTACGATTAAAGCTCATTATCAGAATTTATTTGACCTATATACACTCTACTTGTAAACAATATGTATAGTAGGTATAAATCATTTAAATACCTACAAAAGTAACTAAGGAAATTATATATATCTTTTAATTTAGGTTTACGTGAACCCAATGTTTAATATTTGAAATTTCATGATATTTACCTATATAAACCCTACTGTAAAACAATGAGCTTACTTTATAGATCCTTGTAAACTTACTTTATGTCTCTTTATAACATTGTATACTCAATAAACTTCTTTTGACAAGGAAATGCTAGAAAAATAGGATTTTTTAAAACAGCTTACCTGTAAAATCCTTTTCTTTCGATGGACATCACGGGACACAGAGCCACAGTAATTACTGATGGGTTTATATAGGTATCACTGGTGATTGGACACTGGCACACCCTATCAAAGTTCAACCCCCTATATAATCCCTCCCCTTGCAGGGATACCTCAGTTTTGTAGCCAAGCAATATAGTGTATTAGAAGAGGGGCGGGACCTCTGTGTCCCGTGATGTCCATCGAAAGAAAAGGATTTTAC
This sequence comes from Aquarana catesbeiana, assembly GCF_042186555.1. Classification (NCBI taxonomy): domain Eukaryota; kingdom Metazoa; phylum Chordata; class Amphibia; order Anura; family Ranidae; genus Aquarana; species Aquarana catesbeiana. The sequence continues at coordinate 137,616,855 of NC_133327.1, read as the reverse complement.
AGATAAGCTGTTTTAAAAAATCCTATTTTCTTTCTCGAACATCACGGGACACAGAGCCACAGTAATTACTGATGGGATGTCACAGAGCAAGGCTATCTGAGGGGGGGGGACCACGACCAAGTAGGGTGTAATCAGACCTGAGGACCCTGTACCGCTGCCTGCAGCACACTACGCCCAAAGGCGATATCCTCATGCCTTCTCACATCCACCTGATATAATCTGGTGAATGTATGGACTGAAGACCAGGTTGCGGCCTTGCAGATCTGAGCCATAGAGGCCCGGTGATTTACTGCGCAAGAAGCACCAATATCCCTTGTGGAATGCTCCCTGATCTGAAATGGAGGAATCTTCTGTTTCAAACCGTAAGCTTGAATAATCAACTGTCGAATCCATTTAGAAATGGTAGCTTTTGACGCTGCCTGTCCTCTATTGGGACCCTCTGGCAGCACAAACAAAACATCCGTTTTGCGAATCTGAGCAGTTGCCTTGAGATAGGCCTTGACTGCTCTTACTACATCCAACGAATGTAGTGATCTCTCTTCCGGAGAACAGGGATCTGGAAAAAAGGAAGGCAGAACAGTGTCTTGGTTTAAATTAAAATCAGAAACCACCTTTGGTAAAAAACTAGGAAACTAGTACCACTCTATCCTTGTGTACAATCAAATAAGGCTCCTTACAGGAAAGGGCTGCTAATTCTGATACCCTTCTAGGTTCAAAAGGCTGTTTCTGTAACACAGACAGAACCAAGTTCAAGTCCCAGGGGTTTAGGGGCGCCTTAACCGGAGGATTAAGACGCGTCACCCCCTGTATAAAGTTTCAGACCAAAGAATGCGAAGCAAGTGGCCGTTGAAATAATACTGATAAGGCTGAGACCTGGCCCTTGATGGTACTCAAGGCTAGCTTCATCTCTAAACCCGATTGTAGAAAATCAAGAATTCTACCTATCACATTTTCTGGGATGCCAACCCCTGGATTCACACCAGGAGACATAAGCTTTCCAGACTCTATGATAAATTATTCTGGAAGCTGGTTTCCTTGCATTGATCAAGGTAGATATCACAGAACCTGAAAGCCCACGACTCTTCAGAACGTGGGTCTCAATAGCCAAACCGTCAAATTTAGCGTTTGTAAGGCAGGATGGAACACTGGACTTTGAGATAACAGGTCTGGACGTACTGGTAGTGTCCACGGGGAACCCACCGTCATCCTTACTATTTCCGCATACCACGTCCTTCTGGGTCAAGCGGGGGCCACCAGAAGTACTGACTTCCTTTCCTGCCTGAGAAGTCGCGGCAGTAGCAGAATAGGCGGGAATGCATAAATCAGTAAGAACTGATGCCACGGAATCACCAATGCATCTGTCCCGCATGCAAGAGGATCTCTTGTTCTTGCCACAAATCTGTCTATCTTTTTGTTGAATCGAGATGCAAAGAGATCTACATCTGGGACCCTCCATCTTTGGCATATGTTCCAAAAGACATCGGGATGTAGAGACCATTCCCCTGGAAATAACTTCTGGCGACTTAAATAGTCTGCCTGCCAGTTCTCTATCCCTGGAATGAAAACTGCCGATATGCAGGGCACATGCCTCTCTGCCCAGGCTAAGATCTGGTTCACCTCTTTTTGAGCAGCTCGGCTCCTGGTGCCTCCCTGATGATTGACATAGGCCACTGCTGTGGCATTGTCGGACTGGATCCTGACCGGGCAACCCTGTAGCCTGATAGTCCAGGCCTTTAGGGCTAGACATACCGCACAGATTTCCAGAATGTTGATGGGTAAGGTCCTCTCTGTCTTGGACCATACCCCCTGAACCGCAGACTGTTCCAGAACTGCTCCCCAACCTGACAGACTGGCATCTGTTGTTACCACCGTCCAGGTAACCGGCAGAAAGGCTTTCCCCTTCTGCAGGTTTTCGGGAATGAGCCACCAATTGAGGCTCTGACGCACCGCATGAGACAGGTGCATCGGAAAGTCTAATGCCTAAACCTTCTTGTTCCAGGCCGACAGAATACTGTGTTGCAGCAGTCTTGAATGAAACTGAGCATAAGGAACTGCTTCGAATGAAGACACCATCTTTCCTAGCAGCCTCATACAAAGGCGGACAGAAGGACCCCTCTTGGTCCTGACTGCCAGAATCAGCTCCCTTAAAGCAGTGATCTTTGCCTGAGGTAGAAATACTTTCTCCTGGCTTGTATCTATGATCAGACCTAAATACTCCAGTCTTCTTACTGGTTTTAGGAAAGATTTTTCTAGGTTGAGGATCCAACCTAGGTGTCCCAGATACTTGACTGTGGTTCTCAAGTTCCCGTTCAAGGAGGCTACCGACCGGTCTATCAGTAGCAGGTCGTCTAGGTATGCTATGACAGCTATACCCTGAGCCCTTAATCTGGCCAGAGGAGGGGCCAAGACCTTTATGAACACTCGAGGTGCAGTGGCTATCCCAAAAGGCAGAGCCACAAACTGGAAATGGCGCCCTATCTCGAAGCGCAGAAATTTCTGATGAGCAGGAAAAATGGGCACATGCAGATATGCAACTCTGATGTCTATCGATGCCAGAAATTCTCCTCCCTGCAGGGTGGAGACTACTGTCCGAATTGATTCCATGCGGAAGGACTGAATCCTTAGGAATCGGTTCAGATCCCTTAAATCCAGAATGGGTCTGACATCCCTATTTGGTTTTTGGACCGTAAAAAGGTTGGAATTAAAGCCCAATCCCTGGTCCTTTGCGGGAACCATCATAATGACCTCTTGCGACAAAAGTCATTCTAACGCTAGAAGGAGCGACTGCTTCTTCTCTGGGTCTCTGGGGACACTTGATCTGAGGAACCGAGGAGAGGGAAATTCCTGAAACTCCAGCTTGTACCCTAAGGTTACTGTGGAGATTACCCATCTGTCCTGGAAGTCCTCCTGCCAGAGCTCTGAGAACTGTCGCAGTCTTCCCCCCACTCGAGCGAGCGGGGGCGCCCCCTCATGCAGAGGTCTTAGTGTTTTTCCTAGTAGGTTTCTTCCCCCAGGACTTCTTTTGTTCCTGGGGTTGACCCTTGTTTCTGAACCCAGACGGAGGAGGCCGTCGAGACTGCCTGGATGCTGAAGCCCCTGGCGCTGGGGAAAGAGTCCGTTTGAAAGAGTGACGCTTACTCTTCTTCTTGACAGGTAAGAGAGTACTTTTCCCACCAGAGATTCTCTTGATATAGTCATCCAAGTCCTCTCCAAACAACCTTGCACCACGAAATGAAAACTCAGCCAGTAGCTTCTTACTTGGTGCTTCGGCTGACCAATTTTTCAACCATAGGATTCTACGTATATGCACCAACCCCAGTGAAAGACGAGAGGTTTGCACGATAGAATCTCTGATGGCGTCAACAACGTAGCATAAGACCGCAGGAAGGTTAGCCAACCCCTGGGCCTGCTGTTCAGGTAAAACTTTGATAACCTGCTTAACATGGTCTCTTAAGTATTGACAGACTCCAATCGCTGCAACTGCAGGTTGAGCCACTGAACCTGCCAAGGAGAAAACATCCTTCAATAGGGATTCCATCTTTTTATCTACAGGATCACTGAGCATCTGAGCATTGTCTACAGGACAAGTCAGACTAGTATTTACGGAGGAAATGGCGGCATCAATGGCCGGTACTCCCCACATTTTCATAAACTTTTCTTCCATCGGATAAAGTGTTGAAAACTTTCTCGGCGGAAAAAAACGTTTATCTGGGTGATCCCACTCAGAATAAATGAGCTTTTCAAGTAAATTATAAACCGGAAAAGCATGTGCTGTTTGAGGAGGCTTCAGTGACCCCAAAGAAGAAGAGGGTTCTTTAACTGATTCAGATACGGGCAACTTAAATGTGGAGCGGACCAATCCAGTAAGGATCTGCACTAAGACTTTCTCCTCCTGGGAAGTCGCAGAGGGTCCCTCTCCGCCTGATTCCTCAGAAGTGGAATCATCTGTCCCATCCTGATCCTCTGAAAGGGATTTGTCTCCTTTATCCCAGAGCTCCTCTTCCTGAGGGTTTTGGGAAGCAGAGGAAGGCCTAGTGCATTTTCTTCCACCAAGTGAAGAGGTAATCACGGCCATTAATCTCTCCTCTAAACCACTAATGGTTGAGGAAAAAACCTCCTGTGTAATGTATACAGGGGCTGAAGTGCCGGAGGCAGGTATAGCCCCTGACCCCAATGGCTCCCTCTGGCTAGCCGTCCCTGGCCCCTCGGGGGGGGGGGATGCTGCAGAAAGGGGGTCCTCAGAACCCGAATGAGATTCCCTAGAGTCTCTGGTTCTTGGGGTGTTTGAACCTCTTCTACCCATAGTGCAAAGCAACAAGGCGGAGGTGTCACAAAATGAACACTGACTGCTGAGCGATGTAGTCCGGCTAAAAGCCTTGCTACCAAATGCCCAGTCTGGTGTTACCTTAGTAAATGCTGCCTAGGAGAATGCCTGTGTCCCACCTTACATGCGACCCTCAGCTGTGTGTCCTTCCAAAGGCTGTGTGCACCTGTACAGAGTGCTTTAAATAGCCTGCAGCTGGCCTGTGTGGGGGTCTGAGCACACTGTGCTGACGCCCCCCCCCCCCTCGAATTTCGAAAAAACTAGCGCTTCCCGCGCTGGCCGACCCTCGGAAACAATATGGAGGAAGGCTGGGGGAGGGAGAGGAAGGAGAGAGGCCAGTAGTGATGGGCCTGTAGCCTGTAAATGGCGGCGGCGGTTCTCGAGCGGTGTACTACCACTGTACAGACACCTGTGCCCCCCCCTAGCCTGGGGGGAACATTCGTACATGAGAAATCCCCCCATCCCATCCTACTTGGAGCCGGCTGGAGACGCTGTGCAGCGTGAGAACACTGAGACTGACATCAGCGTGAGAAGGTTTGTGCTCTTGGCAGCCCCCGGTGGTCACAATAGGCATAGCATGCATTTACCTTAAAGGAGAAAACCTACTAGAATTACAAAAATTCTGTGGAATCTCCTCTTACCTTATCCAGCCGCAGGGTTCTGTTATACAGACCCAATCTTCACCTCTCATGGTGGGCTCCGTTTGAACAAACCGTCAGAGACTGGGGCCCCCTATGAATAGGGAGATCCACAGTTCTGGGCCTGTAAAGCACCCGGCTAGAAATTAGGCTAGAAAAAACATTTTCTAATATGCGGGGTCCAGCTCTCTAAAAAGAGAAGCGTTACAGGTAAAACCTTGTTTCTTCGGACACGAGGCCCGGGTACCATCCAATTCGGCCACGAAAGGACACTTTGAATGGATCCGGTTCGCCTGGCTTGCCCCCGTATAGGATATCAGAGTATCCCCTTTGGAGCTCAGCACAGGACATCTTTACACGTCCATCACCTAAGACACTGGCGTAAAAACTGAGGTATCCCTGCAAGGGGAGGGATTATATAGGGGGTTGAACTTCCTGATAGGGTGTGCCAGTGTCCAATCACCAGTGATACCTATATAACCCCATCAGTAATTACTGTGGCTCTGTGTCCCATGATGTTCGAGAAAGAAATCGAATTTGTTCACTATTGTTACCCCCTCACATAAACTAAACTAAAAAGGAAGTTTCTTCCAGCTTTTCCTTTATCTGTGTTGATTGTATGCGCAGCTGGGTGTTTTTTTTTTTTGTTTGTTTTTTTTTATAGAGCTCTCTGTCGAGATTTCTGCCTTTAAAGACTATAGATACCCTTACTGTAGATGAGATATGAGAATTTCTTAGAAATGAGAATAAATACAGACCTGTTTGTTATGACTGTGTTTACAGATGAAGGATTGGAACAGTTTCCTGTCAGCTATAGCACTGAATGGAATGGAGAATTTGGGAATCGAAAAGACTGATGAAGATGACTCTAGGAGATTCATTTGATATCCAGGAGAAGCCAGACTGTAGATTGCATTACTTTTAAAGCATTATAACACAACTGTTCCTGAGATTTCACTGGAGCACATATAACAGACAAGCTACAGGAAAAGCTACTGCTTAAAACCCCTGAGGTCAGGTCACTAAATCGCATACCACAATATTACCAAATAGCCTCAAACTGAACAACTGGTGCTTCACACTTTAAAGTTCACAGCAGTTGGTCATTGAAGAAATATTTATGGTTAGAATGGAATCCTCTATGTTCATCCAGTGCAAAATGTCATTACACTGCAAAAAGGCTGTGACTACACTGGGAACCAGCCTCCTTTTGTACGCTCATATTACTGTGCCATACTGGTTTTGTGCCAAAACAATATAGTCTGACTGCTTCCATAGGATGCAGTAGGTGCTGTCATCTGTATGTGGCATTATTACTAATGTGACTTGCAGAACTTAAAGCAGAGAATAAATTCAGTTTTAATCTCTGCTGCTTTTTTTTAAGAGACTGATGATCATTTCACTTATACATAAGATAGGAAAACTTGTAAGATTGCATTGATTATAGTTTGAAAATATACACATATTCCCTAACACATGCCTTTACATAAGCATTCACCATGGTACATTCCTACCTGTGAGCTTTGCTGTAAATGCCTGTTAATAACAAAAATCTGCTGTTGGCCAACTATGATATAAAATAATATTAATAGTCATTGTGCGTTTAGATTGAGCATTCCATGCTGTTTCATCTCCGGCATGATGATGCACTGGCACAGCATGGCTTTGCTGAGTAGGCACAGACATTATTTTTAATATTTGGTTTAAGGGATCAGCTAATGTGCATATAAGCAGCCTTTCCAGCTTTAGAAATATATAATAAATAGGTTCTATTGAGCGAAGATTTAAAGAGCTTGAAAAATGATCTATGTTGGAGGAAATGGCATGCAGTTCTTTTAGTGAGTGATATATGCTCAGTAATATTGTTTGCCTCCAATAACTTCCTTGTGATGCATTAACACGTGTTGTGTTATGTTGCACATTAAGGTGCGTTGAGGCACCCTATTGAAATAAATGGGGTGCCAAAAATCAGACATGACCCTTTTTTTTTGCAATGCACATCATGCATTTCAGCATGCTGCAAGGCAGGTGTGTTGCCTTAGTGTATTGAGCTGCCATTCAAAAGAAAATGGCACCATAATGCACGCTACCTGCATTAACTTGCATTGTGGTAATACCTGCTTTACCACAACACAAGTCTAAGTGGGCCCTAAAGAATCACTAAAACAAGCATTGCCTTGAAAAAAGAACACACTGCTTCCTTGGTTGTCATACTAATCCACTGGCTTCAGTACTTTCTGAGTTACAGACATAGAACAAGTATGTTGATTAGAAGTTTGTTTGTTGCAGTCTGAGAAAGCCAGGCAGCTAGCATTTGCAGCTGATCATCAGCAATGAAAGCCTACACATTTCTTTCAATACAGGTTCCCTTTAAAATCCGTTCAAAGTATGCATGTAGAAGTTTGAATACTCTGCTAGAATGTGGAATACTTTTACTGCATTAACATCTGATGTGCAGTGTGTTTTTTATGTTATGGCGACCATACATGCTTCGATGAATGATTTGATTTCTTTACTGATCAATCTCTTCTAGTAGGAATAATCGATCTATAGTTGACAATCCATTCAATTGATAATGCCACACCAGAAGAAGTGGATTTGAAAGCAGAAGTTTTTTTTTTTAACCTTAATGCTTTCTGTGCAAAAAAAAAAACCTTCTGGCTGTAACTCCCCCCCAGCCCCCTCTTTGCACTTACCTGAGCCACATCTCGAGCCAGCCATTTGCATGAGAGCAGTGGCTCTCCTGATCTCTGTCTCCTCATTGGCTCACATAACCGTGGGAGCCATTGGCTCCTGCTGCTGTCATTCACAGCCAATGAGCCAATGAGGAGAGAGCAGTGACAAAGGCGGGGCAGGACCAAGCCATGCTTCGTGTGTGAATAGACAAAGTCCATTCACTAGAGTGCAGCTTCGGAGTGAGTCTGCTCGAGTGCCCTCATAGCAAGCTGCTTGCTATTAGGGGCACTTGGCAGGGGGTAGGAGACAGGACTGCTGACGGGGGACCCAAAAAGTAGAGGATCATGGCTGCTTTGTGCAAAACCATTGCACAGAGCAGGTAAGTATAACATGTTTGTTATTTTTATAAAAAAAAACGTTGAACCTTTTTAGAATCACTTTAATTTATAGCTAAAATAAGATTGTAAATTCTGATCGTAAGTTATTGACCACATCTTTGTTCCCACCATGTAATCTCATAATCTGCTTGATCAAAATATGGTCACATTCATAAACAAATGTCACTGTTGCCGATTTGATCCAAAACAATCGATAATATTCCACCCTGGCCGATCAACTCGGTTTGATCGAATAAATTGAGTCTAAAATGATTGGAAGGGAAGATATGGCTATTCAGTTGTTTGTTTGAGGACTGGACTGTTTTGATCTATTGCACATCGACTGGATAAATATATCAAAACAAATGTGGCCACCATTATTGCTGTCTGGCTGAGGAGAACTTGACTGGAGTTCCCCTTAGATTACTGGACCAAAGGTGAGCTGTGTATATTGTACCCTGGATTTAAATGTATGATGGAACTTTAATGTTCCCGTGCAGTGTGTTACTGCACATGCATAAACTTGTTTGAGTTGCAAGTGTAGAGCAGTAGACAAAAAGTCTCTGCAGCATTTTTTTTAATGCAGTGCACCACAGCAAACCTCATGTATGTCATGGTGTGATGTGCGGGTGTGGGCACTTATTGCAGTTGTGCATTGGGCTGCGATTCTTATGAATGACACAGCAGCACACCCACAATGCACCATGCCTTATGATAACATGCGATAAAGCATGCATATTACCACAGATTACGTGCAATGCATAGGTGGAAGTCCAGTTCTCAATACTGAGTAGAAAAGCTTGTCCCTTGCCAGGTGGTGCAGAAAAATCCTACACAGCCCCTGCTGAGTCAGAGCTAGAGCTCTCCGATCAGCATTGGTTAAGCTCCCTACTGACTGAAAAGCTCTAGCCTTGGCTAGGGCTGGGGAAAAAAATCGATCTAAATCTTGAATCGAGTTGAAATGTCAAATCGATTCAAAATTTAAGCAAATCGATTTTTTTAGATTTTTTTTTTTTTTTCACTGCGCCGGTCCTGAGGCACTGCAGGCATGAGTTTTTAGGTGAGGGCGCGGCTTCGGCCAGACGCCGCAGACTAGGCCGAAGCCGCGGCCTCGCCTAAACACTCATGCCCGCAGCTCCTCAGGACCATCGCGGTGTCGAATCGTGAATCGAGTTTTTTTTTTTAAGAAAATCTCCCAGCCCTAGCACAGCAGGAACCATGCACTTTTCTAATTGCAGAGCTATATGTTTGACTTGGCAAACGGTGTATTGGACCTCTGCAGGGAGACCACTGCTTCTACACAGAGAAAAAGTGTCCTTTTCTGCAGACAGCTGGCAGAGGGCAGTCTTTTATACTTCAGGCTGTGGCTTTCTAAAGAAGACATTGTTTTGATGCACTTTGAAAAGAAATCTGTACCGAAAGAACTATATAGGCTGCCACTGATGTCCTCCTGAAATTTTTTGGGTGTCTGGCTGTTTCTTCAGTATTTTGAGGTATGGAAAAAAGAACTGCAGAATGTTAAGTCAGATCTACATATTTGTTCAAGGAAAATGTTGGGGCCTTTGGAATCAATATGACAGCCAGAGAACTCATATTTTCTGAAGGTAATGTCAGCTTGCTGGAATAAGATTAACCTCTTGTGGGCAGCTTCATCTTTGGCAACACATGGAGATCACATTGGACATTGGTCACATTGGAAATGACGTGATTGTCACTAGGAAGTTATTCTAAAGGCCATGTGATACTAGTGATCTTGTCACCTGTAACAACTCGTCAACAGCAGGATTCCTAAGAGAGCATGTAATTTCCCCTGTATTGTTGCTCCCTCCCTGGCTAAACCAGTGAGATGTTACATTGCAAACGAGCTTCTGCAGCATTTCTGTCAGCGAGGATGCGGCTTCCTTTATGGTAAATATCAGTTGTGCCGGGAGTTGCCAGTGTAACATAGTCTTTAGAGCTATCTATGTGAGTGATTATTACTCACTTGTTAGAATAAGAAATAAACTATTTGGGTAACTTAATCTCATGCTGTTGACCGGTTAAACCTCTCCTTGAACTCTGTGTGCTGCAATAAAGATGATTGCCAAAAAAATTACATTGCTTAGTAGTACGAGATTAAAATCATCCGTGAAGTTTCTTACCTATTGTTATAAAGATTAATATTCAAATTGGTGCTAAAATTGCGGAGAATAAATACACATAAAAAAGTAAAAACAAAAGCTCAAAATACCTGCTAATTTAAACCACCTCCAGTTTTCCCCATAGCAGCCACTTGGGCACAGATTGTTACTTTCTAGTACAGTAATCCGATTTTCCATCTGCTTATTACCAGTTTCCTTAGTGGTACCTGTCTCATCCACATTGTTCCACTTACAGGAATGACAAACGTGTGCTGCTCTGTTTTCTGCAAAATGATATATTTATATAGCTTTCACTGACAAATGGAAGATGTGATATTCAGACTAATGTGCTGAATTATATTGTGCCAATCCTCTTTTCTGTATTTTTTGACAATCATATATTTTCTTTTCAGTGGTAGTTCAGCTGTCATTGTAAATTGAAGACCCCAGAAAAAAGCACTTGTTCTGAGAGTGCAGGGCCAGTGCTACCACTAGGCAGCCGCATAGGGCACCCTGCTGCCTAGGGTGCACAGCCACTGGTGTTCCTACTCTCTTCTCTCTGCAGCAAGCAATGAAGTCTCAGCATCAGCAGGCAGCCACCGCTCCGTTCACACATAGTGTCAGAGGCGCAGCGCTTGGTGGAGGACTGTGTCTGTGTCCTGACTTCTGAATGAATGGAAGCAAGCAAACATTCATTGATAAGCTCTGGTAGGCTGCATTTGATGGGCGCTGGTGAGGCTGAATTTGATGGGCGCTGGTGAGGCTGCATTTGATGGGCGCTGGTGAGGCTGCATTTGAGGCTGCATTTGATGGGTGCTCGTGAGGCTGCATTGATGGGCGCTGGTAAGGCTGCATTTGATGGGTGCTTCATTAGAAAGGTGGGGTATACATGAGCAGGGCAAAGGGGGTGGAGCCAGGGGGGGCAGCAAAATGAGGTTTCGCCTAGGGTGTCAAAAATTCTTGCACCAGCCCAGTGAGGCTGCACACACCTACAATAATTTCTCAAAGTCATAGCTGAAGATTCCTGCACACAGACCTGATATGCATGCACAGGAAAAAAAATAATTGTTTAAATGGAATCTATCACAAAGCAAAATACCACTGTGAGAAGTATCAGGTGGAAGCTGATTACTTGGTACATACTATTGTCCAGGTCAGCTAAGCTTAATCTATTCGGCATTCCTGCAGCTAATAGAATTGTTGGGAAACTAATGTGCTGCTCAGGAATTAGAGGCCTGTGCAAAAACCCTTTAATGGAAACTGACATTTTCTAACACACAACTGCACGTCCGTGCTAAGTAGAATTTACTTGCAGGATTGAGGAATAGATTCTAGGCGTCAAATGACAACTTTCATCTAAAGGCTCATCACACTGGTGTTACCTATGACAGGTTCCTTAAAAAAAAAAAAATTAATCTGATGTATTTTTAATGCCAGTGCCAGTTCATGAGCAGAAAGCCATAGAACATAATAATCATTTGGCAACAGTATAGGACATGCTGCTTCCAAACTCTGAATAGGATCTCCCTTGTTGAAAATCAGATGCTAAATGGCAGTAGGGGCTCGTCCTATACTCAGAGACTTCACAAATTTAAAGGAAAAGACTGGCAGCACTCCAAAGAAAATACAACCGCTGGTAACCTTATTCATCCAAGAAAAAAAAAAAACAGAGAGAACCATCCCATGTGTGAATGTGTTGGGGAAGGGATCCTAGACATGCACCCTTTGTGTTCATGTTGTCCAGATGAATAAAGTTACCAGCATTTGAATTATCTTGTGCAGATGGTTTTTTCCTTTGGATTGTCCAATACTGGCTCTTTGCTATCCTTACTACCTATTGCCTTTTCATGATTAAGACAGAATGCTAATACAAGTGTGTTGGTGGGTTCATTTAAAGTAGAGCTCCACTAAGAGCTTGTTCACACCAGCTTGGTCAGGCAGCATTGCCCAACACAACAAAAAGACAATTTGCCTAATGTCCAACTGCTGCAGTTCACAACAAAGTGCTGCACTGGTGTGCGCTGAAAAAAAGGTGGGACATGTAACATGTTGCTCCAGCATGCCATAATGCATTGCAGGGTGCTGCAGAACATAATTATATGCAGCTGTGAAAGAAGCCAATACTGTAATGCATTTTAACCACGCAGCACATGCGGGATAAGACGTGTACATCTTGCCCTGCTCCTGCTGGTGTGAGTGAGCCATAAATAAGCAATAACTGGAGCAAGTGTAAAGTATTTTCTAAAGATTGCTCTGAAAGTGTAACTTCAAGTACAAGAGCTTGACTTGGAACTTTTAGCTTGAGAGATCCCAACAAAAGGGATCTTCATAACCACCTTCACTCATTCTGCTTGGACATAATTCTCCTTTTAACATATTGCACCCAACAGTGACATTCTATTGTTAGCCATTATCTGAGTATATAACATCCCATCACTGGTAGATATTATTGTACGTGTGAGCACCTTTTGGGAGAGAGAACAGGTAGAGAGAGCTCTTATTACTGCAGTATAAAGCTGTGACTGCATTGGTGGCCAGTATTATACTGTATTATATGTAGAAGATGACATTACATATATGTAAGCTGACAAATGAAACTGCCGTGAAAAGTGTCAGTATTTGTAGATGCTGGTTCTCCCAGCTGCCTCTGTACAGTGATAGGCTAAACTTGAAAATTGTTGATGTCTCACTTTATTTATTGCAGTTAAATTTTGTTCAATATTTTTGTTTTTATATGGCTTGTTTTGTTTTTTATGGCCTTTTAAAGTTTTTTTAAGTGTAAGGCCTTGTTCACGTGGGGCATATTAATGTGTATGCCCAGGGAGGGCTGTATTTACCTGTATAGGGATGCACAGGTGTTCACGCAGCTCCGTGCAGGTTGTGGGATGCAGAGGCCTGCACAGACACAGCTGCAGCTCCCAATTTGATGTACAGGTACGTGTCCTTGGAACACAAATTGTGTGAGTTTGGGGAGGTGCACTCACGTGGATGTCAAATTGGGAGCTGCGGCTGTGTCCCAATTGATATCAATAGGATGGGATGCATGGAACACCTGTGCTCCCCCGTTCGGGTAAACACGGCCCTCCATGGGAGTACACTTTAGTACACCTCATGTGATAGAGGCCTAAACCATTGAAAGATATATTAAATGCACTTATAAAATAAAACCTTGTGTGGATTTTTTTTTTCTATTTGTAAGTGTATACAATGTTTTATTGGAGAATTAAGTCAGAAATTGTTTGAGACCTTTGCCAAAGCCTTTACAGCCCAAGTCAAGTTCAAGGGAAAGAGTTGCCAACACTTGGGGTCCCTTGCACAAGGGCTGCACACTGTCCTGAGTGGTAGCAGTGTTTAGGGGCCTACACATTCAGGGACAAAGGTCTGAAATGCAGGTATTCTGGGCTTTTGTCCATAAACGCACATGGCCCGAAACGCCGGTACCACTCAGTACAGCATCCAGCTGCAGTGACAGACTGCCTGCAGAAGGACTGGATGCTGCACCTGTCCTGCCAGGGATCACTAAAGGTGGATTCACACTACAACGGAGACCTGCAATCCCCTGCTCTGGAAGCTCTCCATTGCTGGCTGCAGTAGGGGGCAGTGTAATTGCGATTCAGCACATCACATTGCTCCCCCCCCCCTTTTTTTTTTTTTTTTTTTTTTGTTTTCTACAACTTATTTGAAGTATATAAAACATACACTTAATTTATAACAATGTGCTGCAGTACAGCATAATTGGGACACATAGGAAACCATTGTTTCCTGTGTGACCCTGCAGTGACGGGCATTTTTACAATACAGTTAAACGTCTGTCACTGCACATAGTGTGAATTCAACCTAAAACATTGGGAGATGTGCACTGATCATAGATGGCCATGTTTGCAAAGGGGCTTAAGTCTGTAGGATCTGAAAGTGCTTTGTGCAGAATTTTAAGAACAAGTCTATTCAAACAATGGAAATAAGTAATTAAGGGCGGTTTATGAGCAGGTAGGTCACAGTAGAAGATGCAGAGCTGACATAGAAGGCAGGTGTCCCCAAACTTTAAACAAAGGGCAAATTCACTTTTCGCCAGACTGTTTTTGGGCCAGACTAGGAGGAGTAACAAAAAAAAAAAAAAACAGTATCAGAGATCGGTGGAAATACAAAATGCCTTATCTTATTGATATAAACGCTGTTGTGTTTTTTTTTTTTTTTAATATGTTTTATTTTAGAGGTGATATCACTTCCGTGAGTAGTAGTAAATGGCCCAGTGTCAGGAGAAGAAGGTTCCTGAGCGTCTGTGTCAGTGGGAGTAATAAGACACCCCTACCATTGGTGTTAGTGATAGTAGTAAAAGACATCTAGCCCCCCCTCCAGCATTGGTGTCAATTGGAGTAATAGAAGACCCACCAGCATTGCTGTCAGTGGGGGTAATATAAGACCTCCCTAACATTGGTGTCAGTGGGTGTGATAAAAATTAAACCCAGCAGTAGTGTCAGGGGGCAGGGTAATAAAAGACCACCCCAGCAGTGGTGTCAGTGAGAGTGATAAAAAAAACCCCCAGTAATGGTGTCAGTGGGGGTAATAAAATTCCAAGCATTGGTGTCAGTAGGGGTAATAAAAGACCTCCCCAGCATCGGTCTTAGTCAGAGTGATAAAAGATCCCCCCAGCAATGGTGTTGGTGGGGGTGAAAAAAAACATTTCCAGCACTGGTGTCCAATGGAGAAATGACCCCCCCATGTTCACGTCCCACTTCCTGCCTGCAGGCCCTTTCATTGTAGTGGACAGGTTATGGCAACTTTAGTGCATACAGCCAGGAATGTCAGAGATACCAGAATTTACAAAATCGGGTCATCTCTGAGTCAATATCTCAGCCCAGGAAATAAATTGGATGCAACCTGAACAAAAATAGCAAGTGAAAGCATTGTAAAGTATAACTAAAGGCAAAACGTGTTTTTTTTTTTTTTTTTTTTTTTTTTTTTTGTTTGTTTTGGATAGAGTGGAGCAGGAATAGAACACCTGTCCATTTTTATTGCTGTCTTTGTCTATATTAGGTAGATATACCCATTCTATTTGTCCTGTTTACTATTATCATCAAAAGTAAAAACTCTCAAATTTTGGGTTGTCACCAGAACAGTAATGCCCCGTACACACGGTCAGACTTTCCGACGAAATATGTGCAATCGGAGCTTGTTGTCGGAAATTCCGACCGTGTGTGGGCTCCATCGGACTTTTTCCATCGGAATTTCCGACACACAAAGTTTGAGAGCAGGCTATAAAGTTTTCCGACAACAAAGTCCGTTCACGTAAATTCCGACCGTGTGTGGACAATGCTCAGAATAAATTAAGAGACAAAAGCTGTTGGCTACTGCTCCGTTTATAGTCCCGACGTACGTGTTTTACGTCACCGCGTTCAGAGCGATCGGATTTTCTGACAACTTTGTGTGACCGTGTGTATGCAAGACAAGTTTGAGCCAACATCTGTCGTAAAAAAATCCATGGATTTTGTTGTCGGAATGTCCGATCGTGTGTACAGGGCATAATAGAGGGAAAATCTTCCCATGGGGACACTAGTTCTGGTGACACCCTTGAATTCCCTCACTTTGGAGAGATTTCCCCTCCCTTAATGTTTTGGCTATGAGACAGGGGAGTATTCTCCCTTACTCTATTCAAAATGGGAAAAAAAAAAGTTTTGCCTTTAGTTCTACTTTAACATGAAAATCTGATACTAGGGTCACTTTACTTACTGTATTTATAGCTTAATAGTATAACAAATTGTATGGAGTATAGCATACACCTATACAAAATCAATCCAAAACAGCACCACTCAAATACTATACAGTAGAATATAAACATTAGAACTCGCAGATCTGTGAATGTTTCTCTGGCCAGAACGTTTACATTCATTTTAATTGAGTTTTGTGATGCTACAGGTTCTAAAGAACACATTGTTCAGCTTCCAGTGGGGCGGAACTCTTTAGCGAGGTTCCTGTTTCACCGGAAGTGCTGTATATATCGGTGCACGGGATAGGTGAGACTTGCTGTGTGGGACGGAATAAAGGTTCGGACAGGAGTGTGATAATGGTGAGTGACTGTACTGTGTGCAGACACACCGGATAGTCTGTATACCGGCCATTATTAGAGGCTCCCCATCTGTTCCTATACACCGGGGGCATCTATACGAGCGCCCCCCTCACTGGAGGACTACGAGTCCCAGGATGCACTGCGACCAGAACATCCTTCACTGAGCCTGCTCTGTATGGAGCGGGTCAGGGCTGTGCACTGCTCTCTACGATCTCTGGTAGACACTAACTGGATGACACTTATTGTACTAAAGTATTATGCATGATAAACAGGCGCCATGCTATCCTCCTGCAGCCAATTCCTGTCCACATGTATGTTCTATGAGCTGCACATTATTGCAATGGCAGAGTATGTCTGTGCAATGATGTGACATTGCAGAGTACATAAGGGGGACAGGATAGAGCGTTGTCACCCTCTACAAGGAAGTGCCTGTACAAGGATCTTCATGGTAGGATCACCAAGTATTACTTTAACCAATTGTCTACCGGGCCATTTTTTTGCACACATGTTGAAATCTGCATTTTAAAATTTTTTTTTTTTTTTGCTAGAAACTACTGTAAACCCCCAAAAATGTGTATTTTCTGAAAGCAGAGACCCTGGAGAATAAAATTGCGGTAGTTGCAATTTTTTTATGTCGTACATTATTTTTGCAGTTCTTTAACAAACACATATTTTCAGGGAAAATGCACTAAAATGAATTGTAGTGCAAACAAACGCAATACAATCCACAACCCAATTATTTGGTAAATTCTAAAAGATGGGGTTGTGTTGAGTGAAGAGATACCAATCATGTCAAGTCTTAACCACTTGCCTACTGGGCACTTTCTCCCCCCTTCCTGCCCAGGCCAATTTTCGGCTTTCAGTGCTGTCGCACTTTAAATGACAATTGCACAGTAATGCAACACTGAACCCATACTAAATTTGTAAAATTTTGTTCACACAAATAGAACTTTCTTTTGATCTTATTTAAGCACCACTGGGTTTTCTTTATAATTTTTTTTTTTTTGCTAAATAAACAAAAAAAGACTGAAAATTTTGAAAAAAAAAATGTTTTTCTTTGTTTCTGTTATAAAATTTTACAAACAAATGTTCTTCATAAATGTAGTTCAAAATGTATTTTGCTACATTTCTTTTGTGGAAATAACCTGAATCGGTGTATATTATTTAGTTTGTAGGAAAGTTATAGAGTCCACAAGCTATGGTATATACCTGAAAATTGATCAGTCCTGATGTACTGACGGCTGGTCTCATTTCTTGAGGCCAAAAATGCCAGGACAGTGGTCATCAATCCTGTCCTCAGGACCCACTAACAGGCCAGGTTTTATGTATTACCTTGGGGAGATATAGACTAGAATACTGCAATCACTTAGCAGCAAATGATATCACCTGTGATGTGATGGGGCGAGCGGCGTGCTGACGCCACCGACATAGTGTGTAGTCCCGGACGACACGACAGATGTTATTGCCAGATGTCATTCCGCTTTCGTTTCTTATATTTTCTGTAAGTGCAACCTTTTTATTACTATTAAAAGAATTTTACAGTTTTACACTATGTGAGTTTCCCTTCTCTCACTGGGTTGATGGCTGAATAAGAGAAACTTTGGAAATCACGGGAGAGGAGGAAAGGTGCCAAACTATCGGTTTACCAAAAGACTGTGGCTGGGTCAAAAGCTAAAAAGCGATATTGATCTCCTGATAAGAGATCAGGGCAGCTGGTAAGAGGCTGTGATTTTTTAGGTGGAAGGACTTTTCTATCTCACCTCACTACTTTCTATGGTGCTTTTTTAAGTGTGATGGCACTGATTTGAGTGAAGAAGAGACTTCTCCTAGGATGTGACTTATCGCAGTACCAGCCTACCTCCTCTTGACATTTAACAACCTCCTTGTGTATCCCATTTTCTGTGATATGATTATTTCCTAATATCATAGTGGTATTTAATATTGTTAAATATATCAATTTTATTTAGACAATTAAATACAACATTGAATGCTTGTAATACTCACAATATATTGGTCTCATTAGCGCGGTTTTGCTTTTGGATAAGCTATGGTATATACCTGAAAACTGATCAGTCCTGATGTACTGACGGCCTGTCTCATTTCTTGAGGCCCAAAAATGCCAGGACAGTGGTCATCAATCCTGTCCTCAGGGCCCACTAACAGGCCAGGTTTTATGTATTACCTTGGGGAGATGCAGACTAGAATACTGCAATCACTGAGCAGCAAATGATATTGCCTGTGATATATTTCAGTTATCTTGCAAACCTGGCCTGTTAGTGGGTCCTGAGGACAGGGTTGATGACCACTGCCCCAAATGACCCCTTTTTGGAAAGTAGACAGTCCAAGGTATTTAGTAAGAGGCATAGTGAGTTTTTTGAAGTTGTAATTTTTTGTCATTTTGTGGAAAATTAAGAAATGTAAAAAAAAAGTTCACTTTTTGTTTTACATATTGTCACCAGTGCAATACAGCATCATCATATAACGTGTGTGTTAGTGATTAGGGATACTGACTGGTGACGGTACAAAAAACAAAAACAAAATATATATAAATATATAATTTTTAATTTTTTTTTATTCATTCAGTTTGTTTTGTTGTGATTAGTCAAAGATAATCACATGGTACACATAGGCTGTGATTGGCCCTGTCTGTGCCATGTGAGTGCATTGACCAATCACAGCTAGCAACACAATTGTACACAATGGATGGCATGAAAGGAAGCCATCCATTGTTTACAACTGTCATGTGACCTGCTATGATTGGTCACAGCTGTCACATGGTACCAGCAGCGAGACAGTATACTGTTCAGTCATCAGCAGTGTTCAGTGGACACAGCCGGTGACAGATCGCGCGGCGCCTTAAGACGTCCACTCAGAAAGAAGAATGTCTCGCCTGGCCGTCAATCTGCTATAGGATGGGCGGGAAGGTGTTAAAATTGCGCATGCCCATGGAATCACAAATAATTTAGTACCCACAATTCTCTATAAGCGATGCTTTAAAACAGGGATATGCAATTAGCGGACCTCCAGCTGTTGCAGAACTACAAGTCCCATGAGGCATAGCAAGACTCTGATAGCCACAAGCATGACACCCAGAGGCAGAGGTATGATGGGACTTACAACTGAAAAATGGGGATGGTGCTGCGCTAATCCTACAATAAATTATAATATCTAGGTGTACTGGGTATCAACTCTTGTCTTTACTGAGGTATAGGATAGTGATCTAAACCACAAGATAGTGTAGTAAGTGCGCACATGACATATATATAGGGAAGCTGCTCTGGTCTGTCCTGCAGACACTGCACTGTGGCGGGGAACCACTGGAGATGGAGGAGGTAGATGGATCCTGTTGCCACCAGAAAGTCCAGGCAACCCATTGTGAAACACACAGCGAATTTGACATCACAGGAAGAGGAGAGAGGCTACAGGCTATGCGCTCGGAGCACCAGCTCCTTCTACTGACCAGGGGCTGAACAATTCTAAGGTGCTATTTATACATAGGGGCTGGCTGTGGGACTACCGGGGCCAGCAACTCCTTTGATGCAAAAAATAAAGCAAATTACTACACTGAGCAAAAAAAGACTGGACAATAATTAAGAGACTTCTAGACTGGATTTATACAAAATAATAGGGCAATCATAAAATACCTAGAAAAATCAGGTGCTAAGAAAATAATAAAAAAAAACATAGTAAAATGAAATAAAAATACTAATAAGATATATATGTAACGGTATTGTTTTAAACAAAACATATTTTTAAACAGTATTATACATGTTATGAGCGTTTGATCAGACTGAATATAGGGAACTGATATTTGGCGAAATAGGCGATAAAAAAAGACCCCAAATTTTACTTTTTTTCAAATATATACTAAAGACCATAAGCGTCTGCTGTAAAAGAAAAAATTAAAACAAATTAGATGGGAACCCGTATAGATAGGGGTAAATATTGACAAATCCATGTATTAATGGATGATTTATACTCGTATGACAATAACTATAATATGTAATATATGCAGGGTTAGAGCAAGGTATGTACCTCCTATTTCCTCATTTAATCCTCCCCAGAAAAGGGTACCCAAAGACTATATCCAGTATGTTTCCTGCTGGCATAAATGTTTAAAACGTTCAGCCACAGGAAAAGATCTGGGATGGCCTCGATAACCCAGACTTAAAGCGGAGTTCCACCCAAAAATGGAACTACCGCTTTAAGGGAAGGTGACCCCCTGACCGCATGTGGCCAGAACGGGAGGGGGGAGCCGGAGACCGCTTGGATGCACTCAGAGACACTCGAGAGGTTTAGGGACACTCGGGAACGGAGTGTCTCCGAGCGGCTCAGAGTGTCACCGATGCCCCCACACCTCTGGCCAAATGCGATACAGAGGCTTGAATCCTGCTCTTCTTGCGAGACATTGCTTGCAAACTGAGTCAGGATTTTATAAAAATAATAGCTCGTGTTTGCGAAACGCTCATAAACCGTGTTACTCGCAATCCGAGGTATTACTGTATTTGTCTGCACTTGAAAAACTCAGTTCTCTGTAGGGCACACAGGAAGCAATTGTGTTCACACTACAACAGAGTGGCGAGGTGAGGAAAAATGCAGGTATGTACATTTTTCTTTACCAAAGTACACCTGAGGTCTCCATCCATCTGCATGCTACTATACACTGAACAAGGCATTCATTGGCTAACTTGTAATAGCTTCAGGAATTGCTATACCGGATGGCCCAGGACTTATTTTAAGTGTACAAATAAATCCCCATAATAGGCCACTGTAGTAGGCCCACATTGGCTGGGATAGTTAGCTTTCTTGCAGAACAGTGCACAGACAAAGGCTAATACAAATCCTGATAAATTACATATTGTTGCATTATGTGTATTCACCAGTGAATCTGTGCTGCCTCCATACAGGGAAAAAAACAGGTTCTCTTTGATCATCGCTCCACCAGATCCTTATACTTAGGGTTGTCCCGATACCACTTTTTTTGGACCGAGTACAAGTACCGATACTTTTCTCAAGTACTCGCCGATACCGATTACAGCTACTTTTTTTTTAATGTCACGTGACAGGGTTTTTTTTTTTTTTTTTTTAACAGTGCTTTCTTTTTTTTGGGGGGGGGGGGGGGGGGAAGGGGGTGAACGGTGTATGTGTGTGTGTGTGTGTGTGTGTGTGTTTTTTTTTTTATTTACAATTTTGATTTTTTACAATAATTTTTTTTTATTCTTTATTGCAATGTGTGTGTTTTGTTTTTTCCAAAACGTCTTTCAGGACAGCACCCGAGAGATCATGGCTCCTCCTCCCACAGGAAACACCTCATCAATTAAGTCTTTAAATTGGAATCCTCCACGTTGCCTCATCAGTTTTTTGTGTTTCCTCCAGCTGGAGGAACACCTCTGGTGGGAGCCATGATCTCTCAGGTTTACCTGGGAGACACAGGTTCTCACCTGTTAAGTTTTTTTTTTAGGCTAGGAGAGTGAGCCTCCCACTTGCCTCTTACATGGACGGTCCCGTGGGCTCCCTCTCCCTCTTCCGTGCTCGGGGAGAGCCTGTACGTCTGGGGGTGCTGCCTCCAAAATTTTTAAGCCTGACGGGCGGCCGTCCTATGTTCCCTTCTACATGAGGGATGAGCGGTGGCGGCCGCCATGTTGCTGGTGGCAGAAGAGCACTTCAGCCACGTCCTGTAAGGGAGGAGGCAGCACTTCCGGGTCGGCGCGTGCGTCATTTCCGGGCGCAAAGCGCAGTGGGAGAGGGCAGGGTCACCTGGCGCCTTTATTTCCGGTTCCAGGTCAGCGCAGCGGCGTTTTCGAATCTGGAACCGGTCGTTTCACCACGCACCGCAGACAGCTATGGATAGCGATGCAGCGGATAAGGGGGCAAGCCAAGGCGCCAGCAAGGCTAAGGTAAGGGACTGTGTCCTCTATTACCCTGGGCCGTTTTCTCCTGTGGGGGGGTTACTCACCCTTTTCCCCCCCTTCCCCCACCACCCACCCTCCCCCACCTATCCGCATGTCAGCACAGGATCTTACCCCCTCTTCAGAAGGTATGTTGCAGTGGCTAGATTTAGTATATCTGCCCTACAACAGGGGATTAGGTGGTGGTGGCTTGCTGGGCACATGGAAAACGAGATATTTCTTCCTTAGTGCACCTGGGTGTATTATTTGCGCTGTTTTACAGCCTTTTAAGCGTGGTTCTATGTCTCTTTTCTGTTTGTCCAGGCCAAAGGTTCTGCCCAACCAGTTAAGAAAAGGTGCCCTGTCTGCAAAGAAAAATTAAGCGATGCTTGGACCAAAACGCTTTGTGCAGAGTGCATTACAAAATTGGTCAGAGAGGAGACTCCATCCGTTTGTGGCAACTTAGTGTCAACAATAAAGGATGAGCTCCGGGCCACCTTTCAAGCTTTTAGGTCAAACCTAAGAGAGGAGCCAGGTCCCTCTAGGGATCCTTTGGTTCCGCAGCCATCTTCAGAACCCCAGAGTGGTTCTCAAATAATTTTTGGGGGTCCGATATCCCAGGACGCTTCTCAAGGGTCCGTTTCCCTCGCTCCAGATGATACAGATTCTGAGGAGGAGGAAAATGAATCAGATACCGCTTCTAAATATAAATTGTCACTAGAAGAGGTGGGAGGACTCCTGAAAGTAATCCATACCACTTTGGGGATAGAAGAGGAAAAGAAGGAACTCTCCCTGCATGACCGCATGTATGCTGGTTTAGGAGATTCAAAAGGCCGTTCTTTTCCAGTCCATTCGGTTATCACTGATATGATTAAAAAAGAGTGGCTGGAACCTGAGAAAAAGCCTTTCTTTTCCCGGGCTCACAAGAAAAGATTTCCATTTGAAGAAAATCCAGATTCTATATGGAATAAGGTTCCAAAGCTGGACTCGGCCTTTTCTCAGGTCTCTAAGTCTACGGACCTCGCCTTTGAGGATATGGGCACTCTGAAGGAGCCCATGGACAAAAGGATGGACCTGCTTCTTAAAAGAACCTGGCAGTCAGTAATGCACAATCTGAAACCAGCAATGGCAACAACCTGTGTTGCAAGGAACTTAGATCACTGGGTTAACCAGTTGAAAGCCCATGTCATAGCAGATTCCTCAAAACAGGAGATTCTAGACTCTTTTTCAACCCTGTCGGCAGCAATATCATATATTGCGGATGCGTCTGCGGAATCTATCCGCATGTCAGCAAGGTCAGCAGCTTTAACAAATTCTGCCAGAAGGGCCTTATGGCTGAAGACGTGGCCAGGGGATCCGGCATCTAAAAATAGATTGTGTGGTATTCCGTTTGCAGGTGATCTGCTATTCGGTTCAGAGCTAGAGTCCATTCTTGACCGCACGGCAGATAAGAAAAAGTCGTTTCCGGTTAAGAAGAAACAGGTGCAAACCCGTAAGCGTTTCTTTCGGCCCCAAAAGAGTCAGCAGGAAGGAAAAACGCAGGGCAAGAGGAAGTCATGGTCTTCTCAGAAGCCCAAAGGTAGGGGTGGGGTGCTCTTCAATCCTCCTGCGGCCTCCGCAAAACCACAATGACTCCGTCAAGGTCGGGGGAAGACTCCAGGAGTTTCTTCCTCAGTGGAGAGCCATTTCCTCAAATCAATTCGTTGTAAAGATGCTCTCCCAGGGGTATGTGATAGAATTTACGGAAGAACCTCCAAGAAGATTCCTGGTGACAAACGTCCCAAGGGACGCAGTCAAGGCTCTCGCTATGAAGTCCCTAATTCAGGAACTGAAAAATCAGAGAGTCATTGTTCCGGTCTCAGCGGGGGAGTTCTTCCAGGGGTTCTACTCACATGTCTT
The DNA here is from genome assembly GCF_042186555.1 of Aquarana catesbeiana. Lineage (NCBI taxonomy): Eukaryota > Metazoa > Chordata > Amphibia > Anura > Ranidae > Aquarana > Aquarana catesbeiana. The sequence goes on along the minus strand of NC_133327.1, from coordinate 137,592,869 downwards.
TCTGGTTCAGAAACCTTCAGGAAAGTTCCGTCTTATCCTGAATCTCAAAATGCTGAACAAATCGGTAGAATACAGAAGGTTTCGGATGGATTCAATATTTTCAGTAAGAAACCTCCTGTATCAAGGGTGCTATATGGCATCAATAGATTTACAAGATGCCTACCTCCACATTCCTATTGCCGCCAGGTCGCAGAAATATCTGAGGTTAGCACTGAAAGAAGGGAAGAAGGTGGTACATCTGCAATTCAGAGCACTCCCGTTTGGTCTGTCATCATCCCCAAGGGTCTTCAGGAAAATAATGGCCGAAGCTCTGGCGCCTCTGCGTCTAGAGGGGATCTCAGTTATTCCTTATCTGGACGACCTGCTGTTTTTTGCCCAGACCAGAGAAGGTCTTCAAGAGAACTTGCTCAGAGCCCGGGTTCATCTAGAATCCATGGGGTGGATTTTAAACCTTCAAAAATCAAATCTGATTCCCTCACAGGAAGTGTTGTTCCTGGGTTTCCGTATCAACTCTTTAGAACAAAAAATTTTTCTTCCAGAGGAAAAACAGGAAAAATTGGTACAAGTGGTGTCATTGCTACAGTCCAATCAAGTTTTGTCCATCAGGAAGGTTATGTCAGCATTGGGAACCCTGACCTCTTCCATTCCGGCCATCCAGTGGGCAAAGCTCCATTTCAGACCTCTGCAAAGTTTCCTGTTAAAAACCTGGAATCACCAGCAGGATTCACTAGATTCATTAGTGAGGATCCCTACTTCAGTGAAAAGAAGTCTGTGGTGGTGGAAGAACCAGACAAGGTACTCAGAGGGGCTGTTATGGTCCTTCCCAACTCAGGTGAGGTTGACAACGGATGCCAGTTCCTGGGGTTGGGGGGCTCATATGAGCGGCCGGTGGGCTCAGGGCTTGTGGGACACAAGAGATGCGCTGAGGTCCTCAAATTGGAGGGAACTAAAAGCTATAGAAATGGCCTTACTGACCTTTACGGGACCCTAAACAGAGTAGCGGACTTCCTAAGCAGGAACCAGATTTTAGAGGCAGAGTGGCAATTGAATCCAGAAGTCTTCCAGTTAATAGTGCAGAAATGGGGGCGCCCAAGAGTGGATCTCTTTGCCACCCAGGAAAACTCGCAAATGTCTCGCTTCTTCTCCCTGAACAGGAACGAGGCATCACTGGGAGTGGATGCTCTGGCTCAAGATTGGAAGTTTCACCTCTGTTACGCATTCCCCCTGTTTCAGCTTATCCCTCGGGTCATAGCAAAAATCAGGAAGGAGGAGACAACAGTGATCCTCATCACTCCTTTATGGCCAAAAAGGCCTTGGTTTTCATCCCTTCTTCAGATGCAACAAGAACCTTACTGGCACCTTCCGTTAAGAAAAGACCTTCTGTTACAAGGTCCTCTGTTTACCAGGAAGTAGCAAAACTAAAGCTCACGGCCTGGCTACTGAGGAGCAGCTCTTGAAGAGGAAAGGTTTCTCGGATAGGTTGGTAGCTACCCTCCTATCCAGTAGAAAGAAGGTTACAAGAGCAATCTATTCCAAAGTCTGGAAAATCTTCAACTCCTGGTGCACAGCATCTGACAGATCTCCGAAACAAATTTCTTCTGTGCTTGAGTTTCTGCAAGAAGGGGCGGACAAGGGCTTAGCGGTCAGCACCCTCAAAGTTCAAGTTGCTGCGCTGGGGGTATTCCTGGAAAAATCCATTTCATCAGAACCTTTAGTAATAAGATTCTTCAAAGCTCTTACCCAGTCTAGACCAGTGGTAATCAAAAGCTGTCCAGCATGGGACTTATCGGTTGTTCTACAGGCCCTGACCAAGGAACCTTTTGAACCCATTAATTTAGCCTCCCTGAAATTGATTACTTTGAAAACAGTGTTTTTAGTGGCTGTTACAACAGCTCGAAGAGTTAGTGAGCTGCAAGCCTTATCAATCAGGGAGCCTTTCTTTTCCATTTTTTCAGACCGAATTGTTCTGAAGACGGATCCTAATTTTTTGCCGAAGGTCGCTTCGATCCAGAATCGAACTCAGGAAATAATACTTCCTACCTTTTGTTCTAATCCATCGGGTGAGAAGGAAGAAGAATTCCATACCCTGGATGTTAAAAGAGCAGTCTTGAGTTACTTGGAAAACACTAAAGACTTTAGATGTTCAGATGCTCTGTTTGTTTTATTTTCCGGTAATAAAAAAGGAAGACAAGCTTCTAGAGGAACCATTGCCAGATGGTTGAGAATGGCTATCTCAGAAGCCTATTCCCTTACAGGTCAAGAGAGTCCATTAAATGTCCGGGCTCATTCTACAAGAGCTTCGGCGGTGAGTTGGGCAGAAAAAGCTGGCGCCACCCCCGAACAAATCTGTAAGGCAGCTACTTGGACAAGTCTGACAACCTTTGCCCGTCATTATAGGTTAGATCTCATGACGGCTGGGGACCAGGCTTTTGGAAGGAAAGTCTTACAGGCTGTTGTCCCACCCTAAATGGAGTAAGTCTCGATTATCCTCTCGGGTGCTGTCCTGAAAGACGTTTTGGAAAATTGCAAGTTAGACTTACCGGTAACTTGTTTTCCAATAGGCTTTCAGGACAGCAGTAACCCACCCTTTTTTTATGCTAATGCTGTAATACTATGATATAACTGTCGCTTATGTGTTGCAGCTGGGGCTGGAGTTCTCTACAAACAACTGATGAGGCAACGTGGAGGATTCCAATTTAAAGACTTAATTGATGAGGTGTTTCCTGTCAGAGGAGGAGCCATGATCTCTCGGGTGCTGTCCTGAAAGCCTATTGGAAAACAAGTTACCGGTAAGTCTAACTTGCAATTTTTTTTGTTATTTTTTTAATCAGCCCTGTTGGGGGCTTTGGTGAGATATCAGGGGTCTTAACAGACCTCTGATATCTCCCCCTTGAGACAGAGAAAGAGACAGAGCATAGAGATTCCCCAGTCCCTTTCTCTGCAGCCTCAGCTGCACTGAGAATAAATGGAGAGAAGACAGCGGCTCCTCTCCATTCATAAACTGACACATTGTAATCACAGGAGATTACAATGTTTCAGTTATGTGAATTGACAGTCAGCTGACTCTGTCCATACACAAAGGAAGGAGGAGGAGGACAGCACAACGGAGGGGACAGAGAAGGAGAGGGGGACAGCAGAACGGAGGGGACAGCGGAGAGGCACAGAGAAGGAGAGAGAGGAACGGAGGGGACAGCGGAGAGGCACAGCAGAACGGAGGGGACAGCGGAGGGGGACAGAGAAGGAGAGGGGAAGGGAGGGGGACAGCGGAGAGGCACAGAGAAGGAGAGAGGAACGGAGGGGGACAGAGGAACGGAGGGGGCATGGAGGAGGATGCAGTGACAGTCAGCGGTGACCGATCACTGCTGTATGTCACTAAAGCCGCTGGGGGAGAATCTTGTAACTCCCCCACACGCCGATCACAGCTGTCTTCTAGGTATCGGGGGAAGCATCGGGAGCATTTGCCCGAGTACAAGTACTTGGGCAAATGCTCGGTATCGGTGCCGATACCAATACTAGTATTTGTGCTGGGAGGGGGAATCTGAAGTAGGGAGGGAGTTTGTACTCGGAGGGGAAATTCGAGGGGTAGGGGATTTGTGTTCAGAGGAGAGATTTTTTTTTTTTTGGGGGGGGGGATTTGGCGAGAGAGAGTATTTGAGCTCCGTGGGGGAATGGGGGGGGGGGGGGGATAAAGATTTTTGCTGGGAGGGGCAATTTTGATCAGGGGGTTGATTTGTACTGGGAGGAGGAAGAATTTATGCTTGTGGAGTAAGCATGAAGATTAGTACCCAATTTTTTTTTGGGGGGGTGTTCTAACACATAACGCTTTTGGGGGCGGGGGGGTGGCATAGTTTGGCATGTTTGCCCTGGGCTCTAGATGGCCTTGTCCCAGCACTGCATTTCTGTCCCTGCAATTGATAAGGAATCTGTCCATCTATGGCACAAAGTACTATAGTAGAGATTTAGGGCTTTACATTTTATTTATACAGAATAGTTGTTTTGGATTCATTGTTTCTATCTTGTGTGTTCCAAATGTGATACGTGATCAGCTTCTTATCCTGTGCTTCATTTAGGTGTCTTTATGTCTCAGAAACCGGCTTATTTTTGGTTGGTCAAGTCTATGCTTGAGACACTTGTCCATTGTTCCTGCTGCTAGACAAGAGCTTTTGGATCTAGGCTTCTCAGAGACACAAGTTGAAAGGATCTTGTCTATGAAATGCACAGTACACAGCACTTCCACCATCAAGGAGCTTCGTGTGGTAGGACTGAACCACAAAACAATATTAAGAATTCTTGAAGAGAAGCCAGAGATTCTGAAGACAAGAGCCAAGCAAGTGAGGGACAAGGCTGACACTCTGAGGAGCCTAGGACTGGGAGAAGGTAATCCTTTTTTTTTTTTTTTTTTTAAAGAATTGGCTATTCACAAAACAATATATTAATTGTATTATATTGCGCAACACTGACTTATTGATATGTAAAGGTAAGGTTAAAATCAACGCCTTCTTGCTCTTCCGTATCTTAACCACTTGCTTACTGGGCACCTAAACCCCCTTCCTGCCCAGACCAATTTTCAGCTTTCAGCGCTGTCACTTTGAATGACAATTGCGCGGTCATACTACAGTGTACCCAAATTAAATTTGTATCATTTTTTTTCCACACAGATAGAGCTTTATTTTCTTGGTATCTTAATGGTTTTTAATTTTTTGCTAAATAAAAGAAAATTTTGAAAAAAAAAAAAAAAAAACGGTTTCATAGTTTTGTTATAAAATTTTGAAAACAGGTAATTTTTTCTCCTTCACTGATGAGCGCTGATAGGCACTGATGAGGCGGCACTGATAGGTGGCACTCATGGGCACTGGTAGGTGACACTGATAGGCAGCACTGATTATGAGACACTGATGAGCATTCATTGGCAGCACTGGTGGGCATTGATGGGTGGCACTGTGGGCACTAGTAGGTGGCACAGTGGGCACTCGCAGCTGACACTGGTGGGCACAGAAAATGCAGCCGTGGCTTTCTGTGTGAGGGACCAATGTCCTGCTGACAGAAGCCGGTGATCGCCTTTTTTTTCCCCTCACGCTGACAGCGTGAGCTTTTGTTTACATCGTGTAATCAGCCGTCATTGGCTGACAGCTGATCACGTGGTAAGGGGCCGGGATTGACCCCTTACTCGGATCTGTGATCAGCCGAGTCTCATAGACTCCGTGATCACAGAGCACGCTGCGCGTGACCCGCAGGGAAGCGCAGACAGCACTTGCTAGGGGGGACGTCCATGGATGCCCTCCCGGCAGTAAAGGCCCGCGTTGTAACTGTCTTTCGGCTATAGAGCGGACAGTAAGTAGTTAATGTATACTACCTAGCTGCCCAATTATCCCATTTTTTTTATTTTGATAAAGAGGGTAAGGAATGATATATCAACTTAGCATGTTCGCAAACTTCTGGTCTGGTTATACACCCTTTTTCAGATTCTTTTAACCACTTGCTTACTGGGCACTTAAACCCCCCTCCTGCGCAGACCAATTTTCAGCTTTCAGCGCTGACGCATTTTGAATGACAATTGTGCGGTCATACAACACTGTACCCAAATTAAATTTTTATCATTTTTTTTCCACACAAATAGAGCTTTCTTTTGGTAGTATTCAATCACAGCTGGGATTTGTATTTTTTGCTAAACAAACAAAAAAGGATGGAAAATTTTGAAAAAAAAAAAATCATGTTTCATAGTTTGTTATAAAATTTTGCAAACAGGTAATTTTTCTCCTTCATTGATATGCGCTGATGAGGCAGCACTGGTGGGCACTGATAGGCCCAGTTAAGGCGGCACTGATGGGGACAGATAAGAACTTCTGTAGAACTTCTCCAGAGCCTCTCCAATGGTATGAAACTTCCTATCTTAACCTTCATGCCTATCTCCTACTCTGTCTGCCTCTAGGCAATCCCTGAAAACTCATCTTTTCAGGGAAGCCTATCCTGCCTATACCTAAAATCTGAACTTTTATTACCTCCATCAGTTCATCCCCCTTCCCCTATTTACCTTTTCTATCACTTTCCCCACCCTTTTTAGAGTCTCACGAGCAGGGCCCTCCTAACCATCTTTTCTTGAATTATATTATTACTATTAGGGGTTCGGAATTTAACCAATGCATCGCAATTCGAGTGTTCCCAAAGCAGCATCGATGCATGCGACCCGAAAAATCTATGTCGGGTGACGTCATCCCGACTTGCCCCGCCCCTCCCGGAAGAGCGCTCCGTGTCTGTCAAAATAACTTTTGTAATAAATGCAGAGTTATAATCCATTAAGTGGCCACCGCTGTATGTGCTTTTTAAAATATATGCAGCTTCATACCTCATTTCTTAGTGTGTGTATAACTGTATATGCTGCTCATGTGACTGCCATGTCGGCCCGCCTCTCACGTCTCTCCTGACGTCAGCCCAGCCCACCTCTCTTCTGATTTGATAGCTACAATCAGTAGGCGGGCTGAGAACTCCCACTGACCTCAGGAGAGATGTGAGACGAGAGAGGCGGGCCGGACCGGGTAGTCACATGAGCGGCATATACAGTTATACACACACTAAGAAATGAGGTATGAAGCTGCATATATTTTAAAATGCACATACAGTGATGGGCACTTAATGGATTATAACTCTGCATTTATTACCACACAGGTATTTTAACAGCAGTATGTAGAGTACAAATGTGTTTGTACTCTACTTACACTGGCTCCTACACATGCTCTGTGCTGACATTTCCCTGGCTGTGATTACTCCTGGTTTGCTGGAAGGTGCAAACGGGGGAGCCCAGAGAAATGTCAGCACAGAGACTGTACAGGGAACTTCACAGGGCTGTTTGTCAGTTGTGGATTCGAATCCCTCCTGACCTCCCAGCAGCCGTGTGTGTGAATTCCTGTACCCTGTAGTGCACCGGATTAGTACACCCCCCAAAGTGGAGTTCCAACCGTTTTTTAGTTTATTAAAAGTCAGCAGCTACAAAAAGTTTAGCTGCTGACTTTTAATAAACAGACACTCGCCTGTCCCACGGTCCATCAATGCGGCTGCACGGAGCCTCTGTCCTTTCCTCGGCGCCGTCATATCTATTGTGGGCAGTGACACCCGGCCGCGACAGCTTACGGCATCACGGCCGGGCGCACACTGCACTCTGCCATTGGCCAGCCAATCTTCTGGGACCTGTGTTGTGTCCCAGAAGATAACTGGCAGGGAGGGGCCGCCTAGTTCGAGAGGAGGAGTCACCTAGGCGGCCGGGACAGGAAGTCCCACTAAAAAGAGGACACACCCCCCCCCAAAAAAAATGACATGCCAGATGTGGCATGTTGGGGGGCGAGGAGTGCTTAAAGCGGAAGTTCCACTTTTGGGTGGAACTCCGCTTTAAAGGAGTGAGGTTATTTTTATTTCGAAGAAAGAGTTCCAGTAGATTTTTTGTTTATTAAAAGTCATCAGCTACAAAAAAAGTGTATCTTCTGACTTTTAATAAAAAGACACTCACCTGTCCCACAGTCCAGCGACGTGGCCACCCAAACCCTCCATTCTCTCCCCTGTCTGTCCACGGTGCTGGCAATACTACTGTGGGCATCCGGCTGTGACAGATTGCAGCTTCACAGCTGGGTGCGCATTTCTTACGGCGCTGTTCTGCATAGCCAAGCAATCCTCTGGGACCTGTGATGTGTCCCAGAAGATTGCAGGGAGGAAGGGCCGCCTAGGCGGAAGTGGGAGCGCGTCAGTATTCGCGATGCATCGCGGAATCGTATTGAATCATTGACCAGATAATCGCAATCGAATCGTGAGACCAGTGAAGATGCGCACCCCTAATTACTATACTGTCTCCTAAACTGTTGACAATATATAATTCTTGAATGAATGTAAATTAATATCTGCGCTCAGTAAAAAATCAAACAAAACAGCAGCTGAGCACCATAACCCAGATATTGGGCACTAAATCAAATGTAAAAATATAAAGTGCAGCGCTTCAAAGGCGAATCAAACATAATGCATATTTAAATATGGAATATGTAAATATGGCATATAATATATCTATAGTGCAAATGTGCAAAAATGATTGTAATTACTGTGTGATACTGATTATGCATGTGACCAACACAATACAGAAAAAACATACATTGTATTATAAAGTGCAATTATAAAGTGAAATAGCATATAAAGTGCAAAAAAATAAATCATTCAGTGAAAAGTTCATTAAATGGATGGAGTTTAGAGAAAAGATCCCACGTGAGATATTCAGGGGGGTCACAAAGCGCTTGTTGGATCAATGATCCCATAGAAGGATGCCCAGATGTCCTGAGCTTCTCCCACCAGAAGCCTCCACATACACCTGGCGATGGTCAGACTAGAACAGATATCCACAGTATCAGGGGTTATAAGGAGGTGCAAACATGCAAAGACTCCAACAGTGCAGTATTGTCTCTTTAAGGCATATTTAATGATAATATGTGCTGCATACAGATATTCTGAAACGAGTATCCAGTGCGAGTTAAGGTAAAAAAAATTCCTTGCAAGTATAAAATCCACAAACAAATGTGTGTAGGCGATCGCGCATGCGTGTGAGCGTTGTGTCCCGACGATCGTTTCATCAGATGTGACATCGTCAGGGGTACGCCCACACGTCTGTGCCAATGATCTATAATAGTCCATTGGCAAGACAGAGGAGCGCTGCCATTGATTAGGGTCAAATGGCCCAAAGGCGCTCATTGGGTGGACAGACCAGGCCTATCATGGATAAAGCGAGGGTGCTTCATGTAGCCATTGGCTGAACTGTATGTCCATCAACCCAAGAGAGTATGAACTGAATTAAACAGCATTGCTATTTTTAGACATGTGCGTTTCGGTTCGTAATGAATAGAGTTTCGTACAAATTTGTTAGTATTCCTAAATCAGGATCAGTTCGAACATCTGAATAGCTGAAAGAACCAAAATACGAAAATTACGAATAAGCAAAATAACGAACACGCGAAAATACAAACTTACGAATGGACAAACTTACGAAAATACAAAACTCCGAAACAGTAAGAGAAAGAAAATGACATCTAAAAAGAATGATTTACATTTCGTATTTTCAATCCCTTGTTCGTAATTTCGTATGTTGGTATTTTCATTCGTGTGTTCGTAATTTAGTTTCTTCGTCTGTTCGTACTTTCGTTCATGTTCTCGAATCATTCTTTTGAATGGACAGTTTAAGTGTATCTTAATATGTATGTTCGTAATTTCGTGTTCTTGAATCGTTCTTTCAAATGGGCAGTGTATTAGTGAGTGATATATCTTACTTAATATCTTTAGCCAATCAGTTTATCCCTTTTGTGTCACACTGCATTCCTGAATCTTTTTAGATTCAGTTGAGGAAGAGACTGAGTCAGGTCTCGTGACTGAGGGAGTGGACTGGAGTAAGTACAGGACTTATTAGAAAAGCAAGCATAGGATTATTATTCTTCATTTCCTATGAAAGTACGAATCAACCAAAAAGGCAATCTCATAAAAGTAACAATTACTAAATTACGAGTAGTGTACCGAATAAACTAAAATTATTATCTAACAAAATTTAGAATCAAAGAAACTTAGACTAACGGAATTACGAATCATTTTGTATCAACGAAAATATATCTGTTACAAAAATACGAACGAGTCAGAATATAACAACTCGCGTATTATGAATTGTTACGAATCAACGGAAACGTAAAGAAACGAAACACATTTTTTTGTTGTGCACATGTCTAGCTATTTTAACTGTGCTGCCATCTTGTGGTAAAAAAGAAAAAGGCGATTTTTCTATACAGATGATGCTAGAGGCTAGCTTCCATGTGTTGCCAACAAGCCTTAACTAATCAACAATATATATCATTAAAAACTGCATACTTTATTACAGAAGATAACAACATATATGTATAACTAATCCAAATATACAAATTGCTATCAATAATAAAAGGGAAAAAATAATAATAGTAAAATGAAAAATAAAATAAAAGTAAAAAAAGGCCAGAAGTCTGGAACAGGATAAGTATGCAACAGCAAGACTGTGCATATAGGAGGGGGACATTAACTATTATTGATAAAGCAGTTGATGTCCCACTCCACATTCAAGCCCCATGGCACATGAGACCCCAATTTATGTATCCAATTGGTCTCAGCCCTAGAAATATTTTGCTTGCCATTGCTCCCACGCCAATGGGATACATATTTTTCAAGGGCAACGAAAGTAGTACCCCTAGTGTCCCAATTGGGTTTTAGGTCATAGTGCTTAGAAACATTATGCTTATCAAAGCCCTTACAGATGTTAGTTATGTGTTCCCCTAATCTAATATTCAGCATTTGAATAGTGTGCCCCACATATTCAAAGACACCTGAGGAGGTAGACGACACATTTCATCGTGTATGTAATGAACATTTGTATAGGGTAAGTGAACTCTGTGCCCACTGAGGTAAATTCAGTAATCTTCCTGCTCGATGGGTATTGATTTTGCAGGCCAGGCACTACCCGCACAAATAATACCCCCCCTTCAGACCCTTCACTTCAGACACTTTCTTTGGTGACCCTTCAGGTCACCAAAGAAAGTGGGTCTAATGGGAGGATCAGGAACATTTGGTTCTATCGTGTTCCTTAGATTATAAGCACCCCTGAAGATGACACAGGGTTGATCAGACAATAAGGAACCTAAAACCCAATCATTCTTAATAATCGGCCTATGCCTTTTAATAATCCTCTTGATAGCGCAGAGTAGACTAGAGCAGTGGTCATCAACCCTGTCCTCAGGGCCCACTAACAGGCCAGGTTTTATGTATTACCTTGGGGAGATGCAGACTAGAATACTGCAATCACTGAGCAGCAAATTATATCACCTGTGATGTATTTCAGTTATCTTGCAAACCTGGCCTGTTAGTGGGCCCTGAGGACAGGGTTGATGACCACTGGGCTAGAGAATGTAGTAATAAAGGCCAAACCATACTCATCTGTGTTATCCCCTCTGGGAGCTTTAGCCCCCAATAGTTCCTGACAATCTCTGTTTTCAACTTCTACTGTAAGGGAATATAGGGTCTTACTATTATATCCCTTGGATATAAATCTTGTTCATAAAACCGATGCTTCCTTAACCACTTCAATACCAGGCACTTATACACCTTCCTGCCCAAGCCAATTTTCAGCTTTCAGCGCTGTCGCAAATTGAATGACAATTATGCGGTCATGCCACACTGTACCCAAACATTTTTTTTTAACATTTTGTTCCCACAAATAGAGCTTTCTCTCTGTGTTTTTTATTTTTTGCGTAACAAAAAAAAAAAGTTTTTCTTTGTTTCTGTTAAAATTTTTTGTAAATAAGTACCTTTTCTTCAATGACGGGCACTGATATGGCTGCACTGACAGGCACTGATATGGCTGCACTGACGGGCACTGATATGGCTGCACTGATGGGCACTGATATGGCTGCACTGACGGGCACTGATAAGGCGGCACTGATGGGCACCGATGAGGTGTCACCAATGAGGTGGCACTGATAGGCGGCACTGATAAGTTGCACTGATAGGTTGCACTGATAGGTGGCACTGATGAGCACTCATAGGCAGCACTAATGGGCACTGGTAGGTAGCACTGATGGGTACTTATGGGTGGCACTGATGGGTACTTGTGGGTGGCACTGATGGGTACTTATGGGTGGCACTGATAGGTGGGCACGGATGGACACTGATGGGTGGCACTGATGACACTGATGGGTGGTATTGCTCGGTATCACTGATTTGTATTGTGCCATAGAGGTGCCAGTCAGTGCCCATTTGTGGGCACTGATTAGCATATGCTGGGCATTCATTTTCACATGTGGATGGCCATGGGGGATGTACCTGGCCATCCACATGTTAGGTGGTCCTGACAGCTTCCCTGGTGGTCCAGTGTGGGTATCAGAGGGGGGGCTGCGTTTAAAAACAATCAACGCAGAGCCCCCCCTGTCAGGAGAGCCGCCGATCGGCTCTCCTCTACTCGCGTCTGTCAGACATGAGTGAGCAAAAGCCGATCAATGGCTCTTCCTATTTACATCGTGATCAGCCGTGATTGGACACAGCTGATCACATGGTAAAGAGCCTCCCCCCAGAGGCTCTTTACCGAGATCAGTGTAGCGGTGTGTCAGACTGACACACTGCACCACCGATCGCCGTGATGCGCGCTCCCACGGGCGGTGGCTGTTATCTTGCAGGACGTCATATGATGCCCGGTCAGGATAACTGAACCACCGCCCGGCCGTCCTTCTGTTATAGGCCGGGCGGGAAGTGGTTAAAGAAATATTCAAAATTGGTGCAGTTTAGTTTTTGAAACGTAAAAATTGACCTTTTGGTACTGCCATCAACCATGAATGGTGATGACAGGAGTCCAGAGGAATGTATCCATTTCTATCTGTTTTCTTTAAAAAAGTGACGATTTTACCATCTAATATTAAGATCTTTAAATCCAAGAAGTGGATTTCAATGGTGCTTATTTCATAGCTGAGGATATAAATACCTCTATTATTATTTTTCGAATGGCCCAAAAATGTCACCATCTCATATAAAGAGAATATCATCGATAAATCTTCTCCACACAACCAGCTCTGATAGCCTATTGTGTAAAACTGTATCCTCCTCTCATTTTGACATAAAAAGGTTGGCCATGCTTGGAGCAAACTTAGCTCCCATGGCCACTCCTTTAATTTGTAGATGATAAGCACCATCATGCCAAAATAAGTTACGAGTCATTGAAAAATCAAGCAACTCTAAAATAAAATTCCTCTGTGTGATTGAAATAGTAGAGTCTCGGGAGAGAAAATGTTGTACAGCCTCATGTCCCAACTGATGTGAGATTGCCGTGTACAAAGATGCGACAACCACAGTTACCAATAGATAAGTAGGTTTCCACTCTACAGTGTCTAATATGTTAATAACATGCTTGGTATCTTTTAGGAACAAAGGGGTACCCATTACCAGTGGTTGCAGATAACAATCAATATATTTTCCAATACGGGAAGTTATTGAATCAATACCACTGATGATGGGTTGTCCCGGGGGGGGTTGGGGGGGTAGTCAAGGTTTTTTTGAAGTTTAGGCAACGAGTAAATAATTGGCAAGCGAGGGGCCAGAGGTACCAGATGTTCTCTCTCTTTCTTATTTAAGATCCCCATGTCAAAGCTCCCTTTTGAATTTAACCGTTGGGCCCAAGAATAATGGGGAATATGTATCAGTGTCAGAATTCTGATCATCTCCTGTATATACGTTTCCTTATCCAGGATCACAATAGCCCCCCCCCCCGTGGACAACAATGTCTTTCCTATTACATAATGTGTTCAATCCTATTTTGATATCGCATTGGGGTTGCGCTGGTCTTAATTTTTTTAACAACTAGATCTCGAAAGATGTTAACGCTGGGAGCTATGTTTCCGGGGGGGTTAAAAAGTGATGCATTAGATAAACCTGAGTGAACAATGGCCGATGCATCCCTATCCAGCTGCCTAGTGGGATTGCTCAAAATATACCTTTTTACATTTAGCTTGCGTGTATATTTTTGTATATCAATAAAGGTCTGGAATTTGTTAGGATTCCGCGGGGGATGCATATTTCAGTCCTTTATTGATAGTCACTATCTTCTTCTTCTTTGGTACTAAGGTTAATGATGCCACTTTCACCTATGTCCTCCTTCTTTTTGGGGTGAAGACGCCTCCCCCCTCTGCACCCTCTGAGTCTGAGTCCCTCACATCCTGAAAATCATGTGAGTCAGTATTGTTACGTTGGATATTGTTACGTTACATTGTTACATTGGATATGTTGCCCCCTTCCATGTCTCCATGGTGGGGGTGGACCACCATATGGTGACTGCTGGCTGTGACGGAAAGCAGGTCTCTCCCTACCACCTCGGCCACCATGGGTGTTGGGGTGCTGTTGTGAGCCCACCCATCTTTCCATGGGATATTTGGGGAAGTATGATGTACATATCCATGTCAGTCATGAGGGGTGGATTGATTGCGGTTTCCACCTGTAGTGCCAAAATTGGTCACTGGAAGCACTATATTCTGTCCCCCAGAGTAGGGGGCAGCACAGGGTTAGTTATAGGTATGATTTGCCATTTAAAGACCACATTCTCACATAGTCCTTCATGTTCCTGTTATATTTCCTCTTTTTCTTGGCTTTTTGTTCAGATTCCTCCTTAATCAAAATAGCTTTTAATGCTTCCGATTTTTGTATATAATCAGACTCGTTTTTGAAGGGGACCAATTTAGTTTTAATAGCACTCATTTCTAAATCTAACAGGGACAACTTCCTTGATTTTTTTTTTTTGCTTAAAACTTTTTTAAAAAGTCACACCTGCCTCATTGAAGTACTTAAACCATTCAGCAATTTCGCTATCCTCTTTTTGTGGGTTTACTTCCCATCTGAAACTTCTGGGTACCATATTTTCTTTTACATATTCCTCCAGGTATGCTATATCCAACCTAGTATGAACCTCGGATATAGTTAAGTTTTTTTTTTTTTTTTTTTTTTTAAATTCTTTTTATTATTTTGCAAAAAAGAAAAAACAAAAGAAAAAACAATCATCAACAACCAGACGGGCAACATACCCATCCTCGAATCTGCCACGTAGGGCTGTACATTTGTCTAACAAGTTCTACTACTACTCCCTTGAACTCCCTCCCCCCCCCCCCCCCTTAACCCGACCAACTGTCACGGCTGCAGTGTCCAATGTCGCATCTATACCCTGAACATATACATTTATATTGTCCTCTATGTTACACAGAACTGTCCTCACTTTTATATATGAAACACATAACAGGAGATATTGACAGCTTCTATAGAATTAAGACATCAAGAACTTATGACTCCATCTCTCCCCCACCAGGCCTATTTCACAATGCTCATTCACCAGCCTACAGCATATTTGTTAATTAATTAGCCTACCGTTACTGTTGAGTCTAACCATGGTTGCCATACTTTTGAGAATTTCTTTGGACAACCTCTGAGTCTATATGTAGCCTTATACAAGGGTATGACCGAGTTGACCAAACCCTTCCAAAAGGAAAGTGTGGGTGCCGCTGTGTTCTTCCATTTCAGTAGGATAGCTTTTTTACCATAAAATAGGCCTATATTCAACAGGGTGCGGTGCGCCAAGGATGGCACCACTTCCTCCACCAACCCAATGAGGCACACTCTGGGCGTCAAGGGCACTGGGACACTGAGCACCTCTGTCAGACAGTCTGTAACCTCCCTCCAGAATGTATGTATTTCCGGACAGTCCCAAAAAATGTGTTTCGCATCTGCCGGGGAGAGCATACATCTCCAGCACTTTCCATCTGAGGATGGAAAAATTCGCAACAGCCGAGCTGGAGTTAAATAGATGTGGTGGAGAAATTTGAATTGGATTAGCCGATCACGAGCTGATACTAGGTTTGTAAATGGGTGATCCCACATATCATCCCAGTCTTCTCCTTGCAATTCTGGAACCTCTCTTTCCCATTTTTCCCTACATTTAACTACCCCACTCTGTGTTTTGTTGAATAGAGATTTATAAACAGTTGATAGTGGTTTGGCCAAGTCTTCATCTTTTAACATAAGTTCCAGTGAAGAAGGGAGATATTCCACCCCTCAATTCCCGAACTGCGCCCCAAAAGCATGGCGCAGCTGAAGAAATCGAAAAAAGGTAGAGTTCGGAAGGTCGTGTCTTGCCTTAAGCTGATCAAAAGGAAGCAGCTCTCCCTCTCTGACAATATCCTCCAGTTTCTTTACACCCCTACCAGACCACACAACAGGATCAGGAATGGAGCAGAAATGCGACAGATTTGGGTTAAACCATAATGGTGCAGACGGTGTGACTCCCACATAACTAGGGGACACCAAGGTAGTAGCTACCTCCCATGCTTTAATAGTGGCTCTCATAGAAGTAGTCATGGGTAACCCCGACTTTGGCCCTCTGTATAGTGCTAGACTCAAGCTTTCATACGACCCTATATAGGCTGCTTCCAGAACATTAGCAGAGTCCCCATCCTCCGCCATCAGCCAGCGTCTGGCAAAAACCATTTGCCCTGCCAAGTAATATTTTTGCCAGTCTGGAAGTGCCAAACCCCCCTGTCCCCAGGGTTCTTGAAGGGACTTTAAACTTATCCTTGGTGCTTGTGGGTGCCATATGAAGGACCCAATAATTCCATTGAGAGTGGAGTAAAATGATTTCGGAATCCAATTGGGGGAATGTCGCAGAAAATACAGTATGACAGACAAAAATTTCATCTTTAATAGACTCACCCTTCCCATAAGAGACAATGGTAACTTCTGCCATAGTTGAACTTTGTGCTTAAGTCTAGTCACTAGGGGGAGAAGATTTAGTTTCATGTAGTCGTATATGTTATCCGTGACCCTGACCCCTAAATAGGTGATAGTGGAAACCCATTGTAGCGGGAGGGTATTGTCTCTTACACCCTGTGCCCCATGTCCCAGTGGCAATATAGACGACTTGCCCCAGTTCACTCTCAAGCCAGAGAAGATTGCAAATCTATCAAGAATCGCAAGAGCAGCTTTTAAGGAAGGCCCCGGATCTCGGAGGAACAGCAGCAAGTCGTCCGCATAAAGCGCCACACACTCCCAAATTGTCCCCACTTGAATTCCTCCCACCGCTTCAGATCTCCTTAGTGCCCTGGCTATAGGTTCCATCATCATTGCAAACAAGAATGGGGAGAGAGGGCACCCCTGTCTAGTGCCTCTGTTAATTTTAAAAAATTTTGAGGTTGACATTCCCAGCCTTATTGCCGTTCTGGGTTCACTGTATAACATTGCTAACCAACGACAGAACACAGGACCAAACCCCAGAGTTTCTAGCACTCTATGCATATACCCCCAATCCACTGTGTCAAAAGCTTTTTCGATGTCTATAGAGACAACAACCCTTGCTGGATACTCAGGTGCCTCCAACTGAATATGCGTAAATAATCTTCTCAGGTTTGTGTCTGTTGACATACCAGGCATAAAACCCGTCTGATCAATATCAACTATCGTTGGGAGGACCTTTGCTACCCGCATAGCTAAAATTTTTGCAAGAATCTTTAGATCCATATTTAGGAGTGCTATGGGGTGATACGAGGAACATTGCAAAGGATCCTTTTCCGGCTTCAGAAGGAGTACCATATATGCCTCCATCATGGATGCCGGCAAAGAACCCTGTTCGCAGCAGAAGGCAAAAAGCTTTGTCAACCTGGGGGCTACTTGAGATAAATATGACTTATAGAAGTCCGCTGGGATCCCATCCGGTCCCGGCGCCTTCTTAGGGGGAAATGCCAGAATGGCGGACTCAACCTCTAGTACAGAGATGGGTTCATCTAAGGATGCAGCATCAGCTTCTGATAATTTGGCCATTTGAAGGGATTGTAATAATTCATCCAGCTCTTTAACGTCATAATGTGGTATAGGAGAGTACAATTTTGTGTAAAAATGTACAAATTCCTCCAGAATGCCTTCTGGTTCAGTTATGAGAGTCCCACCCTCACCTTTTACTACCGGAACACTAACTGGTGCCCTCTGGTCAGCAACCAGATTGGCCAGAAGCCTACCATTCTTATCACCTTCAGCAAAAATGACCTCCGCCCTCTGTTTAATCTCTTTACCAGCCATATCTTTAAAATGTAAATCAATCGAGCGTCTTGCTTCTAGAAGCGAGAGATACCCCTGCTCGGAAGGAGAGTCCGCCTGCACCTGTGCTGCCTCCCGTTCCTTGGCAAGAAGAGCCTCTCCCTCAGATTTTTGATCTTTTTTTGCTGAGCTGATAGCAGATATACATTCCCCCCTAATCACTGTTTTGAAGGCATCCCATTCAATATTAGGGTTCACTGAACCTTCGTTACATTTCCAGTATAATTCTACTGATTTTTGAACATGGGCACACACTTGTTCCTCCAGTAACCAGTCAGGTGATAACCTCCAGGACCCTTTTTTAGCACCCGAAGGAAACTTCATAGTAAGCAGAAGAGGGTTATGGTCAGAAACTCCCCCCGACAAGTATTCCGCCGCACACACGTACTTCAACAAGGCTGCATTTCCAAATGCTAAATCAATCCTTGCGGAAGACCTGTGCGCAAAGGACAAATGCGAGTAGGCTGTACCTCCAGGGTTTTTCCACCTCCACACCTCTGACAACCCAGCCATATCTGCCCAGGAGCGTAGATCCACCGAGGCCGGTCTGGCGGCATTGGAGGAATCCAGTCTTCCGTCCAGAATGGCATTATAGTCCCCCATTATAAGAACTGGCAAATGAAGAAATGGAGCCAGTGTTACCATAAAATCATACAGAAACTTCACCTGGAATGGAGGAGGCATGTATATATTTACCAATAGGAATTTATGACTATGTATTTCTAAGGAAACCGCCACATACCGTCCCCCGGATCTGTGACCACCTGGTGAATTGTACAAGCTATAGCTTTACTTATTAGTATCGATACTCCTCTTGCATAAGTGGAATAGGTAGCATGAATCGCCCTCTGTATCCATGGTTTTCGCAGGGACAGAATTTTGCTGCCCTCTAGGTGAGTCTCCTGCAGGAGGACGATATGTGGCTTCACCTGATTCAAGTATTGGAAAACCGTTGCTCTTTTAAATTTGCTAAATAGATTATGAACGTATCATCACATAGTGGTCATGCGGATACGGAGTAGGTCATACGTGCCACGTCTAATATCAATTAGTTTGAGAAAACAAGAGAGTGTGGGCAGACACCAAGACTTTATAGGCACAATAAGGATAATAGATCATTAAAAATATTATTTTTATTTCAAAAATATTGTGTTAAAAAAGGGGGAGGGAAGACAAGACATAAAAGGTAGGTATAGCATACACAGTTAACAGATTATGCACTCCATACACAATAAGTAGGTTACCTACTTATTGTGTATGGAGTGCATAATCTGTTAACTGTGTATGCTATACCTACCTTTTATGTCTTGTCTTCCCTCACCCTTTTTTAACACAATATTTTTGAAATAAAAATAATATTTTTAATGATCTATTATCCTTATTGTGCCTATAAAGTCTTGGTGTCTGCCCACACTCTCTTGTTTTCTCAACCTTTTAAATTTGCTGTTCAAGCCTCTGACATTCCATGAGAAAATCCCTACTTTACTATCCATCTAGGGATGTTAAGAAATAGAAGACCTGGAATATAACTTGTATTTGAGCATTAGTTGGTTGGAAAGCCCTATGTGAAGACTTGTGTAACCTTAGATACATACATGCAATATTAATAAAGCAGCCGTGACAATGGTCTAACAATACCCCCCCTGCTATCATACCAGAACCCAAGGAACCTACAAAAAGGTTCCAACCAAAAAACAGGTAGAACAACCTTTCAGTCTCAAACTGAAACTGAAAAAAAAAATGAGAAAAAAGAAAAAAAAGAAAAATAACAATTGTCCGGTATGCAGCTTGATCCCCAAAACAAACAACCCCTGGAGAGTTCCACCTTGGAAAACGAAAGTTCAGCATCCGTTGAGTAAAGAAAAAAAAATGTCCGTGCATTTCCAGAAGGACTCCGGCAGTAGTTCCAATAAGGGACAGCTTGCACCCGACCACACGTGTAAAACAGTTTGACGCTAGAAAAAACAAAAAAACATTTCAGGAAAAATCAATCAGGATCACAGCTGCAGTGAGAATTCCATTCCCTTCCCATCCCGAGCGACCCAGGATCAAATTGGGAAAACAGAGAGAGTAGACAGAGCATGTCTCCCTTCGGTATTCAAAAAGGACGTTGCGATTATCAGGGGTCACCCCCCCTCAGCAATCCAGATTTGCCACGTAGTCTCACTTCCGTTCAATCAGGAACATTAAAATGGAAGATGATAAAATTCTAGCAAAAATATATGGATATAGAAAAAAAAGAAAAACAAAAAGGGAAAAAAACCCCCCGAGACCCATTACCGAGACAACGGACAGTGTTTGAAAAATCATGGGTTTGCATCCAGCCAATCACACGCCTCTTGTGGGGTATCAAAAAACTTTACAGAGCCCTTATATTGCACTCGGAGACGACTTGGATATAGCATGCTGTATTTCAATTCCTTTTCTCTGAGCCTTCTCTTCACATCCGTGAAAGATCTACGCCTGCGTTGCGTTTCCGCCGAGAAATCTGGAAACAGCATAATTCTGGCATTTTCATACCTAAGATCCTGGTGCTTCCGTGCTTCAGCTAGTAACATGTCCCTGTCTTTATAATTTAGAAAGCGTACCAGGAACGGTCGGGGAGGGGCTCCAGAAGGCCTGGCTCCCGTAGGGACTCTATGGGCCCTCTCTGCCACATATGTTGGTGGCAGGTCCCCCAGTGATAATAATTGCTTGAAGAATTGTTCTGCAAATGTCGACGGGGATGACCCCTCCACCCCCTCAGGGAGCCCCACCACTCTTACATTATTTCTGCGTTGGCGGTCCTCTGCGTCGTCCGCTCTGTGTTGCAGCGCCCGGACCATATCTTTCAATTCATGTAACTGGGAGCCATATGTATGCGTAGTATCCTCCACTTCGGATATGCGGTCCTCTGCCGTTGTTAATCTGCCTCGAATCTTATCAAGATCATGGCGGATTAAATTACACTCTGATGCCAGGCAAACTATGCGGGTGACCAGCTCAGACTTTGATGCGGCGATGGCCTCCAGAATAGGACCCGTGATTGCAGCAGTGTCCAGTTCAATTTCCTGTGGCAGAGGGGGAGATGTTTCCGGAGCCTGCTGTGAGAGAGACTCACGCTGCGCCATTTTCCCTGCCTGTGTCTTGGCGCGCTGTGTAGTCGACACAGGGAGTGTGATGCTGTGGGAGGAGCCAGGCGCCATGCTTTCTCGAGTCCGCAGCTGCCTCTGATCTAACAGGGGCTGCGAATGCTGTTTAGCCTGCTTCTTCTGGCTGGAGGATGGCATCGCTGCGTTCCCCTTCTCTTCCCCTTGATTCCGAGCCGTCAGGCGGCAGGAAATGGGCAGTTGGTCGGGTACAATCAGGATCAAAGAACGGATACTAGCCGGAGCTCCTGGAGATCACGTCCTAACGCTTTCACATCCGGCCACGCCCCTATAGTTAAGTTTTTTTAAACGTAAAAAACGCTCATTACATGCACAACGAAATGTGTTGTCTACCTCCTCAGGTGGCCTTGAATATGTGGGGCGCACCATTTAGAATGCTGCATATTAGATTAGGGGTAGCACATAACTAACATTTGTAAGGGCATACTGTTTCTAAGCACTATGACCTAAAACACAATCGGGATCCTAGGGTTACTACTTTAGTTGCCCTTGAAAAATATGTATCCCATTGGCGTGGGAGCAATGGCGATGGCTAGTGAAATATCTCTAGGACCGAGACCAATTGGATACATAAATTGGGGTCTCGTGCCATGGGGCTTGAATGTGGAGTGGGACATCAACTGCACGCTCACACGCTCTGCGCATGCACGATCGCCTACACATGTTTGTTTGTGGATTTTATACTTGCAAGGAATTCTTTTTACTTTAACTTGCACTGGAAACTCGTTTGAGTCAGAATACCTGTATGCAGCACTGCCATTTTTACCATTAAATATACCTTAAAGAGACAATACTGCACTGTTGGAGTCTTTGCTTCTTTGCATGTTTGCACCTCCTGATACTGTGGATATCTGTTCTGGTCTGACCATTGCCTGGTGTATGTGGAGGCTTCTGGTGGGAGAAGCTCAGGACATCTGAACATCCTCCTATGGGATCATTGATCCAACAAGCGCTTTGTGACCCCCCTGAATAAGGGTGGTCGCTGTCTTTCCGGTAAACCTCACTGTGGTGACGGGTATCACGTGGTCAAGCATGTGATCCAGGCTCTTTAACTCACATGGGATCTTTTCTCTAAACTCCAGCCATTTCATGAACTTTTCGCTGAATGATTATATGCTATTGCACTTTATAATTGCACTTTATAATACAATGTACCGGTATGTTTTTTCTGTATTGTGTTGGTCACATGCATAATCAGTATCACACAGTAATTACAATCATTTTTGCACATTTGCACTTTATAGATATTATATGCTGTATTTACATATGCATTATCTTTGATTTGCCTTTGAAGCGCTGCACTTTATATTTTTACAATATATATTTCTTGAGCAACCCGCATTCTAAAAAAATTGGGATGCTGTGTAAAATCTACATTAAGTTCTCATAAACCTATATTTTATTCACAATAGAAAATGGCAAACATGTCAAATGTTTAAACTAAACATTTTTTATAATTTTAAGAAAAAAATAAGGTCATTTTAAAATTGATGGCAGCAAAAGTCAGGACAGTACAAAAAAGCTTGCAAAATAAGTGGTACTAACAAGGAAGAGCTGGAAAAACATTTTGCAACGAATTAGGTTAATTGGCAACAGGTAACAAGGGACAGGGGTCTCCGGATGACCTCACCGGATGGCCACATCCCATGGCTATACACTGAAGGAAAAAAGTATTTGATCTCCTGCTGATTTTGTAAGTTTGACCACTGACAAAGAAATGATCAGTCTATCATTTTAATGGTAGGTTTATTTTAACAGTGAGAGACAGAATAACAACAAAAATATCCAGAAAAACGCATTTCAAAAAAGTTATAAATTGATTTGCATTTTGAGTGAATTAAGTATTTGCTCCCCTATCAATCAGCAAGATTTCTGGCTCCCGGGTGTCTTCTATACAGGTATGAAGCTGAGATTAGGAGCACTCTCTTAAAGGGAGTGCTCCTAATCTCAGCTTGTTACCTGTATAAAAGACACCTTCCACAGAAGCAATCGGATTCCAATTTCTCCACCATTGCTAAGACCAAAGAGCTGTCCAAGGATGTCAGGGACAAGATTGTAGACCTACACAAGGCTGGAGTTGATGTATGAGAGGATGGAGCTCTACATGTTTGCATACTTGCACTTCTTCAGGAGTTTAGGGTGAGTATTCACTAGCACTAGCCATGCAAATAGTGACTTATGTTGTATGTAATCCTGCTTTATGTTATCATGTGACTATGTGTGTACTCATTGTACATTTTCTCATTCAGAATACTCACCCTAAGCTCCTAAAGAAGCGCAAGTGCACAAAACATGTAGAGCTTCATCTTCTTATACATCAACCTGCACCAGGCCCGCCTAGACATTGACAGTTGCAACTCATTGGCACATTGATTTAGCTATGATGGGACCATATTGGTGGTATTAAGCTCACAGCATAACTTTAACCACTTGCCTACAGGGCATTTTCATCCACTTCCTGCCCAGACCAATTTTCAGCTTTCTGCGCTCACACTTTGAATGACAATTACTCAGTCATGCAACACTGTACCCAAAAGCGTCCTTTTTTTCACGCAAATAGAGCTTTCTTTTGGTGGTATTTAATCACTACAGGGGGTCCCCGGGTTACAAACAAGTTAGGGACTGTAGGTTTGTTCTTAAGTTGAATCTGTTTGTAAGTCAGAACAGGTACATTTTTTAAGTGTAGCTCCAGCCAAAAAAACAATTTTTAAGCTTTTTGGATAGCATAGGGAAGGGTTTACACCCCTGTAACATTTGTTTTGCTGTGTGTGCCCATGTTCAGAAGATTTCACCTCACTTTCTGTCCCAATAACAATTGGATTTTGAAAATTTTGGGTTGTTGTGGAAACAAGCCTTGGTGATAAAGCATCAGTGGAGGTACCTTTTCCCCATAATAGCTCTTACAGGAGTGAATTTCCCTTCCTAGGGGTAGATTTCCTCTCACTTCCTGTTGTCTCCCTCGGTTTGTAAGTAGGAGTCGTTTGTAAGTCGGATGTTTGTAACTAGGGGACCCCCTGTAGTGGGTTTTTTATTTTTTGTGCTATAAATAAAAAAAGACTGAAAATTTGGCGAAAAATGTCTTTTTCTTTGTTTCTGTCATAAAATTTTGCAAATTAGTAATATTTCTTCATAAATTTTGGGCAAAATTTATACAGCTACATATCTTTGGTAAAAATAACCCTAATTAGTGTATATTATTTGGTCTTTGTGAAAGTTATAGCATCTACAAGCTATGGTGTCAATCATTGAAAATTGATCACACCTGATGTACTAAAGACCTATGGCCTCTTATAGACGAACGATCCGTTCAGGTCCGCCTGTCAGTTTTTTAGGCGGACCCTCTGTAAACCTCTATGGAGCATCGGATGTCATCGGTGACATGTCCGCTGACATCTGACCCGCTCTGATCCGAAAAAGTGTAACGGAGGAAAAACCTACTTTTCCATCCGTTATCGGATCGGGTGACGACGGACTCTACGGTCCGTCGTCATCCGATCCCCCATAGGGGAGAGCGGCACTCTGACAGGTCCGTCGCTGCACGGTGTGCAGCGACGGACCTGTCATCTGCCTGCTCAGCGGGGATCCACGGAGCGATTCCCGCTGAGCAAGCGGATGTTCACGGGGCGGATCTTCACGGATCCGCCCCGTGTGAAAGGACCCTATCTCATTTCTTGAGACACTAACAAGCCAGGAAAGTACAAATACCCACAAAATGACCCCATTTTGGAAAGCAGACACCCCAACGTATAATCTATGAGGCATAATAAGTCTTTTGAACGGTTCATTTTTTTCCAGAAGTTTTTGGAAAATGTGGAAAAAAAATGAAAACGCATTTTTTTTTCTCACAAAGTTGTCCATTTTTAAGATATTTCCAACACATAGCATGTACATAGCAAAAATGACACCCCAAAATACATTCTGCTACTCCTCCTGAGTATGGCGATACCACATGTGTCAGACTTTTACACAGCCTGACCACATACAGAGGCCCACCATTGAAGTAGCACCTTCAGGCACTCTACAAGCATAAATTACACATCTAATTTCCTGACAACCAATTATTTTTGAAGGCCCTTATATTTCTAACACATAGCATTTACATACCAAAAATTACACTCCAAAATAAATTCTATTGAGGAAAGGGTAAAAAAAAAAAGTATTACCTGTGGTTTTAGTAGTGTCCCCAGAGGAGAGAATTGGTCCAGGCAGCAGGTAGCAGGCAGGGATGTGCTTAGCAATAATAGTAATTTATTCAGGCAGCAGGCAGGAATATTGTCTATAGTCAGCACAAGGATATTGTCAGCACAGCCAAAGCATTTGTCCATAGAAATTGTCCAGGCAGAGACAGCAGCACAGCCATAATATTGGTCCTGGTACACCGTTACCTGCCTGCACTCATTATTGTACCGCTCTTCAGCCCTTCATAAACATACTGCCTCTTGCTACAGCTAATTATTTCCATAGTCCAGGTAGCAGGCAGAAGTGTGGTCAGTTTATGCTGCAGGCAGGGGGGTGGTGGCAGTAAGTCAGCAGCAGCAGGCTGAGGGCCGCAATCAGGTAAGACCTGTGCAGAGGGGTAGAGGTTTCGACCCACCCAAATCTCTATGAAGCCTCCGGACTCCAGACCCTATTTCAGAAATTACGAAACCCAGAGACAACAAAAAAAATTGTTTTCTCCATCCGGAAAAACATTTCTGGAGCCCCTCACATGTGAGACCCCTGTGTACTACAGTAGCAGGGCAACAGATCAGTCTAAGCGGTAGGCAAAAGCATAGTCCATAAAACAGGCCAGGGTCAGATGACATGCAAGCAGTCCAAGTGGTAGGCAGAAGCGTAGTTGATAAAAAAGGCCAGGGTCCATTCTCATGGAAGCAGTCCAAGCAGTAGGCAAAAGCGTAGTTGATAAAACAGGCCAGGGTCAGTCCATGTGGAAGCAGTCCAATCGGTTGGCAGAGGCATAGTCAAAAAACAGGCCAGGGTTAGTTCACGTGGAAGGCAGTGGCATGGTTATTTGAGGAAGCATGGGAAATGGTCAGCACAGATGATGAAAATGGGGAAATGGTTAAGAATATGGGCTACTATTTTAGGGATGTGTGATATAGTCTGAAGCATTCACCAATGCAAAGGCCAGGTTGGAAGGGAAACTGGGGACAATGGTAGCTGGTATCGCGGCTGCATACTCAACCTTTTTTTTTTGGCGTCTTCGGCCTGCTTCAGATGGTGGAATGTGGTCCGGGAAGTGGCTAACAGCATCAGAGTGAAGGTGTCAACTTCTTCTATGAATTTTAGGAACTGGGCAGGGCTTTCTGTGGATTTGGTGTGAATTATTATGTAGGCATTATAAATGGCCAAATGAATTAAATAGAGTGCTACTTTCTTGTACCAGAAACGGGACCTCCTTATTGATAAGTAGGGCTGAAGCATTTGGTTGTTGAAATCCCTCCCCCCCATGTACAGATTGTAATCTTGTACACATGTAGGCTTTACGATAGGACCTCGTCTTCTCTGAACTTCAACTGTAGTGTCATCATGGATGGTGGACATCATGTACACATTCCTGGTATCCTTCCACCTCAAGGCCAGCACTTCGTTGCATTTCAAAGTTGCTCTTTCTCCCCTTCGCAATTTCTTATTCACTATGGCTTATGGGAAGCCCTTTCTATTCTTTCTGGAGGTTCGACAGGCCAGGGTTTCTGCAAGGTGTAGGTGTTTGAAAAGGGGCAGGCTGGTGTAGAAGTTATCCAGGTATATGTGGTAACCTTTCTTCAGCAGTGGGTAGGCCAGGTCCCATACAATTTTACCAGTTGTGCCCATGTAGGCTGGGCACTCAGGGGGCTTGAGCTGGGAATCTCTTCCTTCGTATATGCGGAATGCATACAGGTATCCTGTGACTCTGTCACAAAGATTATAAAATTTCACTCCATATTTGGCCCTTTTGCTAGGAATGTATTGTTTTATTCCTAGCCGGCCTGAAAAGGGTACCAGGGACTCATCTACACATATATGCTTATCGGGGACATAGAGTTCTGCAAATCGTTGGGAAAAGAAATTAATGAGTGGGCAAATTTTATATAATTTATTGTAATTTGGATGATTGCGGGAAGGGCACAGGGTGTTGCCACTGAAATGAAGACCGCGCATTATCATCTCGTATCAGGACCTGGACATTACGCAAGAATAAGATTTGTAGCGGCCCTGGCTCTTGGGGGACGTGGCACTCCAGTGCTGGTAGTTGGGGGATTTGAAGTTTCTGTGCTGGCATTTTGGCGTGATGCTGCGGCAGTGCTGGTACTGGGCCTGGGCATTTCTTGTGGCCTTTCGCTGGCGGCAACGCTGGTAGTGGGCCTTTGGTTTTTGCATCTATCGCTGGTGGCAGCGCTGGTACTGGGCCTGGGAATTTGATCCTGGGGTATATTGCTTGTGGCTGCCTGGTTTCCAGAGCGCCATGCTCTTTTAGGAGGGATCCATTCTTCCTCTGATTCATTTGCCGATTCACTACTATCGATCGGTTCAAATGCTGAATTTGATTCGGAATTGGCATTTGAATCTGATGAGAACCCCCCACTGCTCTCATCAGTCATGGAGAGGATCTGGAACGCCTCCTCACTTTGTATAGAATCTTTTGGACATTTTTTCTGAAGGGCTGTGCGACGGGTGACAAATGACGGTCACTGATGGGCGACAGGTGATGGGTGACAGGTGACAGTCACTGGTGGGTGACAGGTGACGGTCACTGGTGGGTGACAGGTGACAGTCACTGATGGCAGTCTCTGATGGTAACTTTATGGGACTGATAGGTGACAGATGAGGGTCACGGATGGGTCACTGATGACGGTCTCTGATGACGGTCACTGATGGGTGACAGGTCCACCGCTGACAGCAGTCTCTGACGATGACAGGTGCACTTTGTGGTCACTGATGGGGGTGACAGGTGCACTTTGTGGTCACTGATGGGGGTGACAGGTGCACTTTGTGGTCACTGATGGGGGTGATAGGTGCACTTTGTGGTCACTGATGGGGGTGACAGGTGCACTTTGTGGTCACTGATGGGGGTGACAGGTGCACTTTGTGGGCACTGATGGGTGACAGGTTCACTTTGTGGGCACTGATGGGTGGCAGGTTCACTTTGTGGGCACTGATGGGTGGCAGGTTCACTTTGTGGGCACTGATGGGTGACAGGTGCACTTTGTGGGCACTGATGGGTGACAGGTGCACTTTGTGGGCACTGATGGGTGACAGGTACACTTTTATAAGCACTGATGTGACAGGTTGTTTTTTGTGGTGTTGGTGCAGTACACTACAATACATACATAGATCGGTAACTTACTGCTCCTGGCTCTTCTCTCCTCACACTGGAAACGGTGTGTGAGGAGAGAAGAGCCGGTAACAGCTAGTAACCGGTCTATGTTTACATTTAGTGATCGGCTGTGAATGGATCACAGCCTATCACGTGTTAAACAGCCGCCAGCCAATGGTTGTTTACCCTTGTCGGTGACGAGCAGCGTTCCTGGCAACACGCCGCCACCGACATGACCACGCTGCACGCTTCCGATTGCGTGCATGCGCGGTCTAAAGCGGGCTATACCCATTTGTGAACGGCCGTGACATAATCGCGGCCAATCACATGGTGAACAACCAATGGCTGTTCACCCGTCGGTGATGCGCTGTGTCTCGGGAACATGCCGCCACTGACAGTGCAGGGCTACGCGCCCGCGATCGCGCCCATGCCATGTGTGAATGGGCCACCGTCGTATGATGGCGGCCCAGAAGAAGAGCCGCTCCGCTGTCATATGACGGTGGGCGGGCAGCAACAGATTAAAGAAGAAGCCATGCCAAAGCTCTTTTGGCCATACTTCGCCTGTGGATTACAGGAGTGCACGTCATTCCACATTTCTGTGACCCAGATTCAGCCGACAGTAGGCTAAAGTCCGGTCTGGATGATGTCACAGAGCCGATCCTGACTCTGGAGGGATTCTGACTTTAATGGATCCACGTAGATGCCTGAGCGCCAGCTGGCTCAGCCTCTCAGTGTGTCGCTGAGAAGCTGAGCCAACCACTACCATACCCTTCACATTCTGGCGCTCCAGTGAGTGCTGGAGGGGCAAAGCAAAGGGTTGGTGACTGACAGTCACCGGTTCTCTGCTCACTGAATACCTAGAACTGAGCAATTAGCTTTGATCGCTCAGTTCTCGGTCTTAGAGGTGGCGGGGGACAGATGCAGCATCGTAGTTCATGCTCCATCCACCTATCTGAGTATGTATGTTTTGTTATTTTAATTTCCCTTTTAGGAGCTGGGCATTGCTGCTGAGTAGGAGTAGAGGATGCGGCAAAAAGACTTATTACACATGTACTGTAAAGAAGTTTTTTGGCACTTGTGTAAATATTGCTAAATATGAAATTGATTTTTTGTCAGCCCCCTGTATTTTGATATATTCATTTAGAACCATTGTTGAGGGGTTTGCATGTGATAGACATTACCATTTAATCATTAAAACCACTGATCCTACTTTTTATATCCTCTACAGGCATCTGTAAGGATTAGCTATATATTACAAATGAGCCTTACGTACTAGCAGTTAATGTGATGCAACCCTGTAGAAACTAATTAAAGGTCACCATTCCTTAATTTGCAATTGGCTCATATTGATAAACGTTTGTTCATACCCAATTCTATTAAAAACGTATTTAGTATAGAGAATGATTTAGCGTATGTTGCCATGCATTTTCTGATGTTTTAGCTGGCCCGTGTTAGAAAATTCAGCACACTCCTTCAGCACACTCCATGGATTAAAAAATTACATCTAGTGTGAATAAAGCCTTAGTTAATTTTGCATGTTTAATTTCCTGATTTCCCTCTGCACTAAATTAATTGGTGAATTTGTTGTAGCAGTAAAAAGAAAAAAAATATATTTTTCCGGATTAAATATCATAGTAATAATTCCTGACAAATGAGACCTCTTCATTACTGTGTACATAATCTTTCTCCCCTCTCTCAATATACAGGATCTCTTCAGAGCTCTCTGTCCAGATGCCCCTCCTTACTGTCCATACCCCACTCCCGCCTGTTAGCCTCAGTGCAGTGTCTGAAGACTCGGTGTCAGTTCTCATCTCAGCAGGTACAGAAAATCCTTAATACCACACCAGAAGCCCTAACCCAAGATCCCAACCATCTAGAGGAGCTCTTCCAAGTGAGTGTGACCTAGATTATCTTTAATGGTTATTTATTTCACTGTTGTACACTATCAGGCAAAAGTCTGTGGGTAGCTGATTGTCACACCTACCTATATGGCCAAAAGTAGGTGAACACCCCTCCAACTTATTGAGTTCAGGTGTTTCCATTGAAGTGTTCTGTAATGTTACAGCATACAGACACATTTTAAACAATTCTGTGCTTCCAAACTTGTGTGTGGTCAACCCCTTTCATGGATTAACAAGTCTGTTGTGGAGGAAATGGAGTGGGCTACACAGAATTCTTACCTTTTAACTCTACTGAACACCTTTGGCATAAATTGGAAAATCGGTAGCAAGCCATGCTTTCTGATCCAACATCAGTGTATGACTTCAAAAGTTAATTTAGCTGATAGGGCTCAAAATTCCAGACACACTCCAAAATCTTGTGAAAGCTTATGGTTTGGGAAATCAGATGTTCAGCAAGCTCATATAGGTATGCTGTATGTGTCTAATAAACAATAAGACAGCGCTATCGCCTCATAGTGTGATATGTTACTTTCAGAGATCGCAATCTGCCCCCTTTTTCGATTTGCTTCCTTTGTTGTTTCCTTTTGTGTTCCTAAATTTGGATATTTAGTAAGTATGCTGCCTAGTCGGTTTTGAGTCTTTTTTTTAATGTTCTTGCTATTTTAAATGGATTGATTTGCATATATTGGATATAAATGCCATTAGTGGTGACGTGTGCTCATTCCACCCCCAGAGGATGCCAGTTGACGAAATGCTTAGGACAGTGTTTTGGATGTGATGTCACCACACACACACCAGGTCCGTACACATCAGTTGTTGTTGTGGCCGGAGACTGTCTGGTAAATAGAAGATGGTGTGTTTTACCAGTGTCAGTTGTGGCACTTCTTTATGTAAGTGTATGGTATACATGTTTTAGAATAAAGTTGCGATGGTTTTACAGCATGAGAGTTCTTTCTTGCTTTGGACCGAGTGTATATAATTGGATGGAAGTGCCAGCTAATGGCGTGTTTGAAGAGAAATCCACTAAACCCATATGAGCTGTGAAGGCCTGTTGCTTCAAGGGGTGATTGTCCCGGTTCCGGTCTCACGTAAACTTTTTTGAAGGTTTCCAGGGCTTTTATTTAAACCTGTTTACGATCCCCAAAAAAAGGGATTACCGTATGTCCGATTCTGGACCTCAAGGCCCTGAACCGCTTTGTGAGGGTGCGGAAGTTCAGAATGGAGTCTATTCGCTCCGTGGGGGCATTTCTTCATCAGGGGGACTTTCTTACCTCCATCGACATCAAGGATGCCTACCTGCACATTCCAATGTGTGCACGACACCAGCAGTTTCTCTGCTTTGCTGTGGGAGAGGAGCACTATCAGTTTGCGGCGTTACCCTTTGGTCACGCCTCCGTTGTTCACCAGAGCGTTGGCCCCCGGTTCTGGCACGGCTGCGCCAGCGAGGAATTGTTGTTTTAGGCTACCTGGACCTTCTGCTGAGAGCAGAGTCACCAGTGACCCTGAGGGTCGATGTGGAGATCACTATTCAGACTTTGGGTGGCTGATAAATTACCAAAAGTCTGTGCTGATTCCAGTTCAGAAATTGGATTATCTGGGTCTGACTCTGGATTCCGCTCTGGCCAGGGTATTCCTTCCGAGGGACAAACTCCAGAAGTTACAAGCGGCAACCCGCTCACTGCTGTCCAGCAGGTGGGTCTCCCTGCGGACTTGAATGCGGCTGCTGGGCCTGATGGTGTCTACATTCAAGGTGGTCCCATTTGCTCAGTTCCATACGAGACCCCTGCAAAAGGAGATCTTGTTATAATGGGACAAATGTCCAGAATCTCTGGACAGTCAGATTCGGCTGAGCCAAGGAACCAAAGGGTCCCTGATCTTGTGGCCAGTATCGTCTGATCTACGCCTTTCCTCCTCTCAAGCTTCTGCCTGTGGCTGTTACACAAGATCGAGGCCGAAGGCTTTCTGGTCATTCTAGTGGCCCCTGACTGGCCTCGGAGATCCTGGTACGCCAACATGGTGCGTCTGGTCGCAGACGCCCCCTGGTGGCTGCCTCTCAGGGAGGATCTACTATCCCAAGGACCAATCTTCCACCCTGCTTTGAAAGCCAGGTGTTGAAGGATAGAGGCTTACCTGCGTCAGTGATTCCGACATTTCTTAAAGCTAGGAAGTCTACTTCCAGGAAGGTATATCATCGGACGTGGAAAGTGTACAGTTTATGGTGTGAGTCAGTGGGGCTTCACACACGTTCCTTTTCGATGGCTCGGATTTTGACTTTTCTTCAGAGAGGCGTTGAAAAGAATTTGGCCTTGAGTACCATCAAGGGCCAGGTGTCTGCTTTGGCGGTTTTCTTTCAAGGCCCCCTGGCTTCGCATTCCCTGGTGTGTATCTTCATTCAGAGGGTAAGACATGTGGTTCGATCTCCCTTGCCACCTTGGGACTTGAATCTGGTGCTTTCGGTTCTACAGAAGCCTCTGTTTGAAATTATTCAAGAAATTCCCCTACTCACTCTGTCACAGAAGGTGGCCTTCTTGGTGGCTATCACCTCTGGTCACAGGGTGTCGGAATTGGCGGCGCTATCCTGTCTCACACCCTACCTGGTGATTCATAAGGACAAGGTGGTTCTTCGTCCTTGTCCTTCATTCCTTCCAAAAGTTGTTTCTGATTTCCATTTAAATTAAGACATTGTGTTGCCTTCCCTATGTCCCAGGCCACAACATCCGAGGGAATTTGCCTTACACACCTTGGATGTGGTCCGTGTGATCAGGGTGTATTTGGCGGCCACTGAGTCCTTTCAGGGGTCAGACTCCCTGTTCGTGATCGCGGATGGGCCAAAGAAAGGGCAGTCTGCTTCCTCGGCGACCACTTCTAGATGGATCAGA
Organism: Aquarana catesbeiana; assembly: GCF_042186555.1. Taxonomy (NCBI): domain Eukaryota; kingdom Metazoa; phylum Chordata; class Amphibia; order Anura; family Ranidae; genus Aquarana; species Aquarana catesbeiana. The sequence continues at coordinate 137,560,000 of NC_133327.1, read as the reverse complement.
CAGACTGTGACTCAGGCCTATTTTGTCAGGGGCCAGGTTCCTCTCTTCCCAGTGATGTCGCACTCTACTCAGGCACTGAGTGCCTCCTGGGTCTTCTGTCACCAGACGTAAGTAACGCAAGTTTGCAAGGCGGCCACCTGGTCGTCGGTGCACACTTTCACAAAATTTTACAAGGTGGATGTGCTGGCATCTGCGGATGCCTCTTCTGGCCGCAAAGTTCTGCAGGTTGCGGTCTAGAGGGTGTTTTCCCTCGTGAAGGGGTTTTCAGGTTGGGAGCCAGTTGTTCTCATTGAGCTCCAGGTTGTCTGGTTGACCTGTTTTTTTGTGGCTGCCCCACCCCTCATGTTTGGCACTGCTTTGGGACATCCCTATGGTTCTGAATAAGGAAGCGCTGTGTCTGTCAATGAACGAATGAGAAAATGGGATTTTTGACTTACCGTAAAATCTGTTTCTCTGAGTTCATTGACAGACACAGCACCCACCCCTCTGTGGAGTTTTTTTAATACCTCTCATACTGCTTGTTACATAACTGAAGGCCTATAGCAGAGAGGGGGGTGTATATCACCTAGGACTGCCCATGGGTGTAGCCAAGTCTTTTTTTCTACCTAGTGTCCTACTCCTGTAGGGAGCAATATAACCCTATGGTTCTGAATAAGGAAGCCCTGTGTCTGTCAATGAACTCAGAGAAACGGATTTTACGGTAAGTCAGAAATCCTATTTTCTTTATGCATCAGATTGTATAGTGCATGGCCAGCTTTACAGTGCTGGCCATTGAAGGGCCCCTTACACTGTGGAAAGAATACCCTTTAATTGGAGGTTACTGGGAAGAATAGAGGGCTAAAAAGATAACTGGTAGTGGTGGTTACTTACAGTGTCAAGAAAGCAAACTTAACTGGGTTTTCTGCAGTAATTTACCATAAAATGTTAAATGTGACAAACACAATGTGCTTAAGCTGATAACACACAAACAATTCTTATTTCTCATGTCTTTATTAAACACATCCATTAAACATTCACAGTGCTTGAGGAAAATGTAAGTGAACCCATAGACCAGTAACTTCAACGAAAGCTAATTGGAGTCAGTAGTTTGCAAAGGTTTGGTTTAGGGCTACTGTGATTGCTAAAAGACACTCAAACATTGTAAGATTGCTGTTCATAAGAAGCATCAGCCTTGCAAAAAGAAGCTCTCTGAAGATGTATAATCAAAATGAGTTGATCTGCATAACACAGATCAAACTACAGACAAATTGTCTATGAATGGAGACAATTTAGTACTGTGTCTACTTCCTAGAAGTGGGTGCCAGCCAAGCTGACTCCCAATGCACAATGCATAATCCTCAATGAGGTAAAGAAGAACCCACAAGTAACCGCTAAAGGCTGGAAAACATCCCAGTTTATGAGTCCACTATATGTAAATCTTTGAACAGGCAGGGTTTCCATGGCAGAACACCACAGAGGAAGCTGCTGCTCTCCAAAAAAAACATTGCTGGGTGCCTGAAGTTTGCTAAAGAGCACCTTGGCAAACCGCAGCGCTACTGGGAAAATGTTTTGTTGAAAAAAATGTTGAATTGTTCGGGAAGAATACTCAGCACTATGTATAGTGCAGCTTACCAACATCAAAACATCATCTCAATGGTGAAGTATGGTGGAGGGAACATCATAATTTGGGCTTGCTTCACTGCCTTGGGGCCTGGACCACTCGCCGTCATCAACGGGAAAATACATTTCTGAGTTTACCAAAATATCCTACAGGATAACATCAGAGTGGCTGTCCACCAGCTGAAGCTTAGTAGAAGTTGGGTGATGCAGCAGAACAATGACCCTAAGCATGGGAGTCAATCCACCACAGACTGGCTTCAGAAAAAGAAAATGCGCCTTTTGGAGTGGCCCAGTCAGAGCCCAGACCTTAACTCTATAGAGATGCTGTGGAATGACCTCAAGAGAGCCATTCATCCCAGACATCCTACAAATGTGTCAGAACAGTAGCCGTTTTGTAAAGAGGAATGATCACATTGCTGCCAAAGCAGGTTCAACCAGCTATTAACTCCAAAGGCTCACTTACTTTTTCCTCCAGCACTGTGAATGTTTAATCACCTCCTGCCCACGCTATAGCCGAAAGATGGCTACAGCACAGGCTCACATTGCTGGGAGGGCGTCTATGATGTACACACCCATGATCGCGCTTCCCCTGTAGCACGCATCGGCATGGATCTGTGATCACTGTGTCCTTTGGACACAGCTGATCACAGATCGGGAGAAAAGAGCCAATCACAGTGGCTCTTTACCATGTGACCAGCTGTGTCCAATCACAGCTGATCACAGTATAAACAGCATTTGCTGGTTATCGGCAGTCCTCTCCTCATGCTGACAACTTGTGAGGAGAGGAGAGATGATAACCGGCAAATGCACACAGGGGACATCTACACTGATATTCAGGGCACTGATAATCAGTGTCGTGATGATCAGTGCAGCCCCAACAGTGCCCATCAATGATGCCTGTCGGTGCTGCCTATTAGTGCAGCATATCCGTGCCCATCAGTGCAGCCTCATCAGCGCACATCAGTGAAGGAGAAAAATTACTTATTTAGAAAATGTTATAACAGAAACTAAGAAAAACTTTTTTTTTTTTCAAAATTTTTGGTCTTTTTTTTTTCGTTTCATTTTGCTTAGCAAAAAATAACCACCCCCAAATGATTACATACCCCCAAAATACCCAAGCTTTTTTGTTTGGGTACAGTGACTGCGCAATTGTCATTCAAAGCTTGACCGCGCTGAAATCTGAAAATTGACCTGGGCATGAAGGGGGTGAAAGTGAGTAGTAGGCAAGTGGTTAATGGGTGTGTTCAATAAAGACACAAGAAAGTAGAATTGTTTGTGTTACCAGCTTAAGCACATTCCCCTATAATTCATAAAGACTGGCGCAGACGGATTTTGCAAAAGTGTCTCTCATGTATTCTAAAAGAGGTAAAGAATGCGCCAAATTCATATACTTATCTAGAACTTGTACTTGGATTTGGCTCATGCTGCACCACTGTTAGAATGCACGAAAGACACTTTCAGAAAATCTGTCTTATACAATTTTTTTCGCTGTATGCCAGGATAGTTTGTCTTAATTAGCTCCACTTTTAAATTTGGTGCATTCAATGTGACACAATGCAAAAGTGGCGCATTTTAGAACTACTTGTATTGGGTGCACAAGTTGCTGTCAGAACCAGAAGTGTTGCAAATGCTTCATGAATTTGGTGCAATGCATTACCAAGGGGGATTATTGCCGGAAGTAGCGCAGCAGCTTTATTGAATTCCCCCCATTCTATTTGTCTATTATTGTGATTTAGATGAGGATCACATTTTATGGCAAATTACTGCAGAAAACCAGTTAATTCCAGGGGGTTCATATTCTCTTTCCTGCCACTGCATCTGAGAGTCAGAAATTGCTCAATGCTCCAAGAAATCCCTAGCTACTTCTGCAGGAACCCAAGGATTGCACTGAACTCTGATTAAATAGGACTGGTATAGACCCTTTTCCTTGACTGTTATTTCTCTCATTTTGCAGTATGCATACTTTCGGATGGGTGGGAAACATGGAGACATCATTTCTTCTGGAATTTTTCAAAAATCACTATATGAGATTAGAGTTCGGCATCATTTTCTGGAGCGTCTGGGTAGATTCATACCACCTAACAAAAATGGTCTGTGTCCTCTTTCCAACCCAAAAATCAAGGAGGTTGTGCAGTTGTCTGAGGAAGACTTCTTATCACGGATTGCACGCTCTTCATCGGAAGAGTTCAACATTTTCCAGAAGATTCTAGAGCGCGAGGAGAGGGAAAGTGCAGAGGAAATAGAAGAGGACCAAGATAATTTAAGTACTGATGAGGAATTTTCAGAGAACGAAGAAGAGTCAGAAAAAGAAGATGACTCAGATGATGAGAATTATCCAGAAAGTTTTCAAGGTGATCAATCAAAATACAAAAATTATAAGAATAAATAGATTTTTTAAAAATGCTAATGGTGTGGCTGTTATGCTGATGCTCTGGTTTAAATACTTTGAGTCATTGGCCTGGAGCAAGTAGAAATATAAGGTGCCTGACACTTATTTGCTCCAAACTTGTTCCAGAAACATTGATGCTGGGCATGACCAGATAAGTAGCATTTTTAGGAGGAGGCCAACTAAGGCAGCCTCATTTGTATTGCATTACAGATGAACTTTAAAGTAAAAAAATCACCTTTTGATCATATATTGCATACTCATCCCTCTATACTTTACACATTCCTTTACTGTAATATTCCAGTCAATTGCAAAGATCACACTTTATTTTCTTACAGTATGTCACTGGCTGTCTTGTTCAGTCCCACCTTGGTGCAACTATACTAAGGAATCAAAATTGAAATATAAATACGTCAACAAATGTACTGTACCTGTTAGGCTTCATGTACACCAGCCGCTCCTAAACTTGAGTTTAAAAGCTTTTGGTGTTTTTTTTGCCAAAGCACCTAAACTCGACTCCTAAAAGCCTATGTGTCAATGTACACATAGGCTTTTAGCAGAGTTTAGGAGCTGCCGCTGTTAGGCGAGGTTCAACCTCCCTCTCCTGAACAAGGAAGAACCGCGTTCAGGATAAGAACGTTTTGACCGCCGGCCGCGGAAAAACACAAAACTGCAGCAAAATCATTTTGCATCTTTCTTTCGACCATGGTAAATGTAGGCAGGGTGTATACGAAGACTTAATGTTTTCTGGATCATTTAACTGCTTCTCTAAAGCCATCCATACATGGATTGAAATTCCCTGCTGAACCGGCCGAATTTGATCCATGTATGGGCAGGGTGGTTGTACAGAAGTCAATCCACCATTCGACTTCTGTACAACCGCCCTATCAGAAGTGGAAGTCTCCCCGCTGTCAGAATACAAAGGCACAGCAAGGGAGAGTTTTCCCATCCACCTCAAATGAATCGTCTATGGGCTGCGTTAGTCAAACTATAGCCTGAAAAAGATGCTTAATATTTACAAATGTTCACCATTTTCATCTCTGCAAAAGTCAGTACTCTGTGTGCTTCTATTTTGTACGAAGAGACAATATAATTTTATTTTTTTATGGAAGCTGTCAGGAGTGAATGCATGTAACACTTGCTTAAAATGGTATTAAACCCAAAAGCAAACATTTACATTAAACTTAACAATTCTTAGATGTGGTGGCTGCATTCGTTTTCTTCTTTTTTTTTTTTTTTTCACCTGGTATTCCAGCCAGTAGATCTGTTTTTCAAAAGAACAGTCCTGTTGCAGTTACAGGGTTGAGACAAACCATTTACTACTGACTGGGGTGCTTACAATGATCAGCTTGTATTAATTTACATAAATCTTTTATTCCAAAAGGAAAAACTTTTGTTGTAACTGCTTAAAAAGTGTTAGCTGGAGTCCGGTTTCAATTTGCTAGTGTATGGAAATCTGCTAGTACATCTAAAACTCCCCTCCCCCCAGATTAACAGTACTGCTGTCCAAAGATGCCCCTGTGCTCCTTCATCCAGAGTTGGGACACACTAATAAAGTAGATGTGTTACTGGCTAGATCATCGAGTGAAAACTGAGGTAAAAAGCCAAGAAAGAAAATGAATGCAGCCACTATATCCGATTGCTAAGCTGCAATAGATTATATTTGATTTTGGATTTAATAACGTTTTAAATAACAATTGTAGTCTAGAGTTTTCAGAGGTGGTCCTGTTGCACTGAAATATGCAGATGCTGAAAGGACTAGTGGGTTTACTGTTCTCTACCATAGCCTAGTTCTCATTAAAATGAGGAAAGCCACCCCATCGTAAGATGCCTGCACTGCTTTGGTGGCCACTGGCCAGAATGGGCAATATACAAGTAGATACTAATGAAGGGTTCTGGGATATTTCTCTTACAGTGGCAAAAACAATTATATGATCTCCTGCAGGTTTTGTAAATTTGCCCACTTACAAAGAAATGAAGGGTCTATAATTTTTATCATAGGTGTATTTTAAACAATTCAAAAAAAAAGAAAAGGAAAAAACTCTAGCACCACTGATACCTACTTTTCCTTATCTCAACAACTCAACTAACAACTACATACAAAGCCATCCACAATTTCGCCCCCAGCTACATCACTAGCTTAGTCTCTAAATACCAACCTACTCGTTCTCTTCGTTCCTCTCAAGACCTCATGCTCTCCAGCTCCCTCATCACCTCCTCCCATGCTCGCCTCCAGGACTTTTCCAGAGCCTCTCCAATCCTATGGAATGCCCTACCTCAATCTGCTTATCTCCTACTCTATTAGCTTTTAGACAATCCCTGAAAACCCTTCTCTTCAGAGAAGCCTATCCTACCCACACCTAACAACTGTATTTTCATTTTTCTCCATCAGCTCACCCCCCACAGTTATTACCTTTTGTTTCCACTTGACCCTTCCTTCTAGATTGTAAGCTCTAAGGAGCAGGGCCCTCTGATCCCTCCTGTTTGGATTTGTATTGTAAGTGTACTGTCTGCCCTCATGTTGTAAAGCGCTGCACAAACTGTTGGCACTATATATATCCTGTATAATAATAATCTCAGCGCTATGGTGTTTAAGTTTCAACCGCAGGCACAGTGTAAAATATTACAACAATTATTTCACATATCATGTGTAAGGATGAGCTCCGGCGTGTTCGCCTCTCTACTTAGGGAAGTAGAGAGGCAACGTTGCTGCAAGTTGCAGCACAGGAGATTTCGTTTGAGGCTCTGAGGACACCATGCGGAGGTAGCATCTGGATATCCGTTGAGGCTGCTGTATTACAACGGTTCGGGGAGTTTAAACCCCAGAGGGGAGTGTGACACCCTGTCTTGAGGAATTTGGTGAAAGGTGCACGTTTTACAGACGATACTAAGATCACCATCTGTGTCTACTTCAGACTCTTTCTCATCACCACTTGCTATTGTTTCTTTTTGTTCACTTATGTTGAGAGACATTTGTTAGCTAGTCACTTTAAATACTGATGGGAGTGCTGCTTTTGATGTATTTTAAACTATAAAGACAGAATATCAACCAAAAATCCAGAAAAAAACACGACACAAATGTTATAAATTAAGTTGCAGTGAGTAAAAAAAGTATTTGATCCCCTTACCAACCAACATTAATTCTGGCTACAGTATGTGCTTATGTGGTACACAGATTAGTCCTGTCAATTTAGGAAGTTGCTCCTCACAACAATTCGTTATGTGTATAAAAGACAACTGCCCATCATGGGCAAGACCAAAGAGCTGTAAAAGGACATCAGGGACAAGATTGTATACCTGCACAAGGCTGAAATGGGCTACAATGCCATCAACAAGAAGCTTGGTGAGGAGACAACTGTTAGAATGATTATTCGCAAATGGAAGAAATTAGGGCTGGGGAAATTAAAGATTGATTCCTCGATTAATCGTTAATTTTTTTGATCATTCAAAATTTTTTTGATCGGTAGGCTGCCTGCCCTGGGGCCGCTTTGGGCCAAGCTGCAGCACAGCGCTCCGCTTCCTCCTCCTCCACTATATGTCACACACAGTCTGCGGGCATCTCCCGCTGTCTGTCGCTGAGCTGAGTGTGAAAACTTTGGCCGCGCTGTGAGAAAATTTCCGCCCTCCTCCTAGGTCAGCTCATGTGATAGATGCAGTGTTCTGTCTATCACACGAGCTGATCTAGGAGGAGGGCGGGACTTTTCTCACAGCGCAGCCAAAGTTTTCACACTCAGCTCCGAGACACACAGCGAGAGATGCCCGCAGACTGGGTAATCCAGGCACTGACTACAGCGAGGCTGCGATTATGTGCACGGCGAGGCTGCGATTATGGGCACGGTGAGACTGCATTATGGGAACAGTGAAGCTGCGATTATGGGCACGGTGAGACTGCATTATGGGAACAGTGAAGCTGCGATTATGGGCACGGTAAGTCTGAGATTATGGGCACGGTGAGGCTGAGATTATGGGCACGGTGAGGCTGAGTTTATGACATGTGACGTCCTAGCCATGCCCCGCTATGTCTGGCTTCGGCCGTTGCCATAACAACTGTGCTAAATCAGCTAAAAGTAGTTGGATCTGTATGTGCGTTATAATTAATCGAAATTAGTCGATTAATCAATTTAAAAAAAAATTGATTAATTAAACACGAAAATTTTAATCAGTAACAGCCCTAGAAGAAATACAAAATAACCATCAATCGCCCTAGGGCTGGAGCTCCAGGTCGGTGCAAGGATACTTGTCTACTCAGGCGAAGGTGTATTTTGGTGTCCTGCTGTCACCCTCTCCACTCCACAATGCAACCCCCCCACCCCCATATGGCATAGACTTTATTTGCGCTCCATTCATTTATAGTGCAGGAGTATTGAATTCAAATTCAAGGAGGTCAGGTCACTAAAATTTTTTCCATCAAGGTCCAAATCTCAAACTTGTGCTATGATTTAGTTATAGATTGTATATCTATAGAAAAATGAGAAACGTACAATTTCCGTAGCATTTCAACAGTATTTATCCCCATCAGAGTGCCCCTTTACATCAGGTCACCCCATCAGTGTGCCCTCTAACACCATGTGTTCCCATCAGAGTGCCCCCATAGATCAGGTTCCCTCATCAGAGTACCCGTTTACATCACATGACCCCATCACAGTACCCCTTAAATCAGGAGTCCTTTTTAAAGTGCCCCCATAGATCAGGTGTCCCCATTAGAGTACTCCCTCCATTAGGTGTCCCTATCAGAGTGTCCCCATGGAGTAGATGTCCCTATAAGTGTGCCCATGGAGTGGGCGTCTCAATCAGGTGTCCCCATGGAGCAGTTGTCCCCATCAGAGAGTCCCCATAGAGCAGGTGTTCCCATGCAACAGTGCCCCCGTCCCCAAAGAGCAGGTGTCCCCATCAGTATCCTTAATGAAGTAGGTTTCCCCATGAATTAGGTGTCCCCATCAGTGTCCCAATGGAGCAGGTGTCCCCATGAAGTAGGTGTCCCTATCAGTGTCCCTAATGACGCGAGTGTCCCCATCAGTGTCCCTATGAAGCAGGTCTCCCCATCAACGTCCCCATAAAGTAGGTGTCCCCATCAGCATCCCCATGAAGTAAGTGTCCCCATCAGTGTCCCAGAGAAGCTGGTGTGTTGCCGTTCATCTAGGAGGGAAGAGAGGAGACAAAGAATGAGCAGGAGGGACGAAGTGCAAGTGGACGTTCGTGACAGTGGCAACAGCTGAAGTTCACAGTGCCCACGGCTGTGCTGCACTGCTGCCTGTCATCGTGTGCCATATCACTTCTTGAGGACCCCTCAGCTTTAACGCCCCCCCCCTACCCTGGCGCCCTAAGGCGGCTGCCTTATGCTGGCGCAGGCCCTGTGGAGCTCCATGCAAGATTTTGCCTCATGTGGTAAGGATGATCATGAGAAAGTGAGAGATCAGCCCAGAACTACAAAGGAGGAGCTAGTGATCTCAAGGCAGTTGGGACCACAGTCACCAAACAAACCATTGGTAACACAATATGCTTCCATAGATTGAAATCCTGTAGCCCCCCCAAGGTCCCCCTCAAGAAGGCACATGTACCCGTGTGAAGTTTGCCAATGAACATCTAAATGATTCAGAGAAGGATTGGGACAAAGTGCTATAGTCAGATGAGACCAAATTGAGCTCTTTGGCATTAACTTGACTCACCGTGTTTGGAGGAAAAAAATTGCTGGCTATAACCCTAAGAACACCATCCCTACAGTCAAGCACAGAGGTGGAAATATTATGCTTTGGGGCTGTTTCTCTGCTTAAGGTACAGGCTGACTTTGCCACATTGAGGGGCCAATGGACAGGGCCATGTATTGTAAAATCTTGGCTTAGAACCTTCTTCCCTTAGGCAGAACACTGAAGATGGGTCATGGATGGGTCTTCCAGCATGACAATGACCCAAAACATACCGCCAAGACAACAAAGGAGTGGCTCAAGAAGAAGCGCATTAAGGTCATGGAGTGGCCTAGCCAGTCTTCAGACCTCAATCCTATAGCAAATTTATGGAAGGGTGGACCAAAATCCCTCCTGAGATGTGTGCAAACCTGGTAACCAACTACAAGAAATGTCTTACCTCTGTGCTTGCCAACAAGGGTTTCTCCACCAAGTACTAAGTCATGTTTTGCTTGGGGAACAAATACTTATTTTATTCACTGAACTGTAACTCAATGTACAACTTTTGTATCATGTGTTTTTTTCTGGACTTTTGGTTTATATTCTGTTTCTATCATTTAAAAATACACCCATGATAAAAATGATAGACCCTTCATTTCTTTGTAAGTGGGCAAACTTACAAAATCTGCAGGGGATCAAATAATTATTTTCCCCACTGTATGTGTTAGCTCAGTGGATGCTGCACTGTAGTGTACAATGGCCGATATACCAAATTAGAACAAAGAAGTGACACCAATTCCACACATATCACATTATCTGTCATTATGTTAGAATATATATTTCATTCTTGCTAAGGTAATGTTTTGTAGCCATGTAGTTCATTTTTATTTATTGAAACTCATTGACTGACCAAAAGAAGACTTAAAGAAGGGGGAAAAAAAAAACGTATTTTATAAAATGTTTTATTATAAAACCCAAAGCGCCTAGCCTGAAGGCGAAACTTAACACACCGTTACAGCCCAATCATCTTTGGCGCAGCTTTGGATATTGTCATCACCTCACCTGGAGGTTTCACCCTATTGGCTGCTGTAAAGTATAACATTGTTTGCATCACACTTGCTGCTGCTACTGTGTGGAATGTGCTGTTGTCCTTGGAGTCAGAGGCCAAGGATGAGTCTTGCTTTCCTTACTCAAATGACCCAATCCCACATACACAAAAAGGCTTTAGAGTCTCTATAAAAATTATAATGATTTGAGAGGTTGCAGAATGAATTTCTTGATATGTGTTGTCAAGTTTTTATTCTTCATGTTTTCTATCCATCTCTAAACTACAAAAACAAATGAGCAGTTTCACCATTTCAGGCTCTATGTGGAGATGTGAAACAAAGTTGAGTAACAGAAATATGAATTTGTGGTCTCTCGTATTAAGTCATTTTCCCAGATCCGATTAACCGCACCAGATTCCCGGTCTTAGTACAGTCAAGGCTAAAGAGAACCTTGTGCTACACAATAAGATGTGGTTCCAGCTCTCTTCTGATCTCTGGAGAGTCAATTTTTGGTATCTGCTGATTGTGTTATGAGCTCCTGATGGTGAACTGTAAATGCTCTGAATGATTCCTTCCAGATGGATAGCAGAGTCAGCAGTCCTGTACTCTGCCTGTCTGACAGATGAACTGAACAGTTGCTTCCAGGCTTGTAGCCTAAAGGAGTGACTGTCTTACAGATCTTTGCTGAAGAGAGAAAGGATTCCGGCCCACTCATGGGAAGGTATCTCTCCAGGTCCCTGGGGGCAGTGTCCCGGGGCCAGTGCTAGCTGTGTCTTGCACATTGCCAGAAGTTACAGGGTCCCATGAGGTTGGGTAGGGGGGAGAAACAAGCTCAGCAGTGTCTCCCATGGGAATGTGTGACATTCAAATCCTTCCCCACGTTGCAGCAAATGCTTCTTTGTCTGTAAAGGAATGTAATCTTGTTAGCATTGTTGAATGTATTCAAAGCACAAGTCAGTATTATAGATATCCAGAATGCTATAAAGGACTAGCAAACATATGAAATGTAAATAGTAAATTCCATACCTTGGAGTACAGTACAGGACATAGGACAGGAAGTCATACCTTCAGGTGAATGTACACTGGTAAAAGGATTAATGGGCACACCCCCATTGCACCCTTATATAGCTTCCCACTCTGTGACACTCCAGTTTTGTAGCAAGCAATAAAGATAAGCAAGGGCAATAGAGCTGTGTCCAATACTGTACTCCATGGAATGAAATTTACTCGCCAAAAATTCCAATATCCTAATTAAACAGGGCAAGAAATGATATATCATCTGGACAAACCCAAGCAATAAATTGAGGGATGGGCAACAACATAGCAAACAGCAGCAACAGGCCCACAGAAACCAAGAGACACGAAACACCCAAATGACAGCTTGAAACACCTTGTGGCCAAAGCTCACATCAGCAGAGACCTAAAGATCTACCCAGTATAACTTTTATAGATTGTGAACAGAAGACCAGGTGGAAGCCTTGCAAACCTGTCAAACAGATGCTTGATGCTGAAAGGCCTAAGAACCACTGACAGATCTCATGGAATGGGTCCTGGTAGGGAAGGGAGGAAATTGATCCTTGAGGGCGTAAGTCCTGGAAATGAGCTGCTTGAGCATTGTTGCTGCTTGAAATTGTGGAAAAAGAAGCAGGGTATTCCTTCTTGCGATTGCAAAAAGGGGCTCTTCTTTTTATGAAGGAAGGCATTAGTGGATCCTAACTGCTCTGACCACATCAAAGCTACAGAGTGAAATCTCATTGTCCTCCCTCCCCTATGATGAGCTCTGAAACAGGACAATGTCTGCATTGAGGTGAAAGGAAGAGACCTCCTTGGCAAGGACATAGGGCCTTCCGTCACCATACCAAGATATTTTGGACAATTTCATGCTCCCAATATTGTGGGAACAGTTTGGGAATGGCCCCTTCCTGTTCCAACTTGACTGTGCACCAGTGCACAAAGCAAGGTTCATAAAAGCATGGATGAGCAACTTTGGGGTGGTCCTGACCTCAACCCAATAGAACACCTTTGGCATGAATTAGAGCGGGGACTGCGAGCCAGGCCTTCTTGTCCAACATCAGTGTCTGAGCTCACAAATGCGCTTCTGGAAGAATGGTCAAGCATTCCCATAGACGCATTCCTAAACCTTGTGGACCGCCTTCTCAGAAGAGTTGAAGCTGTTATAGCTGCAAAGGGTGGGTCAACTCAAGATTGAACCCTTAAGGACTAAGACTGGGATGCCATAAAAGTTCATAGTTACATAGTTTGTAAGGTTGAATAAAGACACCAGTCCATCCAGTTCAACCTGAGTGAGTGTGGGTGCATGTCTACAATTGTCCCTATCCCTGTACATTGTGTCTCAATACTTTTGGTAATATAGTGTATATATGCTATGCAGCGCTCACCAATTATGCAACCGTTTCCGACAATTTACATAAACATCACATTCACGATCAAATTATGCTATGTGCAGAATTACCAAATTTAGTCCTATATTTATTATTACAAGATTATTTTAAAAATTCCATTGTGGACCATATACAATTCATTAGTAAATAAAATGTCCAGTGTTGAATATGTGAAAAACTTGATCCAATGCACAGAAAAACAGTCCATTCAAAAAAAAAGTGCTCCTTGTCCAATAAATATTATACATGCTCTGTGCCCAGCTCAGCCTTTTATATCAATAAAGATCTTAACTTTAAGATTCAAAAGTACCAAATTCAGACTCTTGGGAAACACAGGGGGTTGAAATGGGGGATTAACAAGGACAACTCCTTATATAAAGGCCTTTACAACAGTGTCAAGCCAAAGATTTATGGAATATAATGGATAAAGTTGAGACCTGACCTCTTCTGATGTCTTCAGATGCTTCCGATTTTTTGAGATGTGTTGCTGCCATCAATTTCAAAATGACTTTATTTTTTCGTTAAAATGGTACATTTTCTCAGTTTAAACGTTTGATATGTTTTCCATTTTCTATTTTGAATACAATATGAATTTATGGGACTTGAAAAATCTATTTTTTGGGAATGGGGTTGTAGGACACCCTGTAGACTCCTCTAGCACCACAAGAAGATGATATTCGTGGAGGCAGGTGATGATGTCACTTATACTTTAGAGAAGATCATTTTGATACAAGAGCCCGTTAAAATAAAGAAAAAAATGGAGGATTCTGCAAAACATGAGCAGAAGTTTAGGAGAATAGAAAGACTTGTCTGGAGATGGGTTTTAAATGTAAACACTGGAAGAAATAAACGAATCTGCATTTCTCTTAAAAGCCAATCAGCTTTTAGCTTTTAATATTGTTTGTTCTTGCTAGGATCAATACACTAATCAATGTTTGGAACATGAACAGGGGCGGACTGACCATTCGTGCACTGACAGAGGGCCCTATGCCACTAGAGGGCCCCATCAGGGTTGCCAGCCTCAGTAAAACCAGGGACAGATTGTAAAAATCTGTGTATTTTTACATCTGTCCCTGAAATGTCTGACACCGACATCATTTTGATGTAAAATTTCGGAGGCTATAGCTGCTCCGCCCCTCCACTACCTCCTCAGCCAATGGGAACACAGTGTACACACCCCCTTCCCCCACGCGGCTTCTTTGAATACAGAGCAGGATATGCTGACAGCGAGAGGAGAGGGAGGTGGGGACACAACTGCAGTTTGGAGATGGACTTCAGGCTGATGCAAGGTAAGCTGACTAACTTGGCTGAGTTAAATGTTGTTTTATCAGTGCTTTCTCTGGTGATCAGAAGGGGGAGGATGTGTTTCCTCTAGCAGAGCTCTTGTCTCTGAGGCTGTTAGATTGTTTTTCTGTGTGTGAGAAGTGCACTGCTCCTGCGGGAAGGATGTTCTGAACTTCTCCCCCAATCTCTGCTACATCTCCCGACTGATTACCTGTCCACCAATACACAGGCACATCATCCTCCTCTCCTGTATTACCACTGAATGTGTCTGTGAGCTGCTGGGGCACTACAAGTCCCAGCATGTCAGGAGATGGGGGCAGCAGCAGTGTGTTAGATTTCTAGACGAAAAGTGCTGGTGTGTGTATACTGTGTGTGTGTGTGTGTGTGTGAGTATATATGCTTAATTTGTGTGTGTGTGTGTGTGTGTGTGTGTGTGTGTGTATATATGTAGTCTGTGTGTATACTGTCTGTGTGTATTGTGTGTGTGTGTGTATACTGTGCGTGTTTCTGTGTGTATACTGGGTGTGTCTGTATACTGTGCGTGTTTCTGTGTGTATACTGGGTGTGTCTGTATACTGTGCATGTGTCTGTGTGTATACTGTGTGTGTGTGTATATTGTGTCAGTATACTGTGTGTGTCTGTGTGTATACTGTGTGTGTGTTTGTATATTGTGTCTGTATACTGTGTGTGTGTGTGTCTGTATACTGTGCGTGTCTGTGTATACTGTTTCTGTATACTGTGTGTGTGTGTGTATATACTGTTTGATCCATGTGTGCCCACTGCCGCTCAACAGAAATCGCTCTAACAATCCCGTGCCCATGAAAAATGCACTTGTTGCCATTTGGAGCCATCTGATCTGAACTGCTGAGCTCGGCCTCGGATCCGGCAGCAGGTCTGGGTACACACCTGTGCAGTGACATCATGGCACACATCAAGCATGGCTTTTATTCACATGCCTCAATGACCAATCTGTGGTCAACCACAGCAGTTCACTATTCAGCTGGCTCCACAACTCACTTGCACAGTTCAGAGGTTGCAACAAGTGGATTTTTTTTTTTTTAAAGCCTTTTCCCACCAGCTGCCTACCACACCAAGCACAAAGGTGTGTGTAAAGGGACACCGATAAAAGGTGACATTCTGGGGGCTCTGCCATAGGGTGCCACTGTGGGGGCTCTGTCGTAAGGGGAGATTCTGATGTAAGGGGGGCGGACTGTGATGTATAAGGAGAATGTTGGGACTTTGGTGTAAGGGAGGACTCTGATGTGAGCGTGGCGCTCATCCCGACTGCTGTACTCTATATGTTGTTTTGTTTGTTACTTACTCCTGACCCATGTACTCTGTACATTATACTGTACATAGACCTGACCAAGGTGTTGTCTCAACAGTTGCTGGTTTTAATTAAAGGGATTGTAAAGTCTTGTTTTTTTATTTATTTTTAAATAACAAGCATGTTATACTTACCTCCTCTGTGCAGTTGGTTTTGCACAGAGCAGCCCGGATCCCTCTTCACTGCTCCTGGCCCCTCCCTCCTATAGAGTGCCCCCACAGCATGCAGCTTGCTGGGGGGCCCCCAAAATCTCCTATTGCCCCATGAGTTGTCAGTCCACCCCTGAACATGAATGTATTGCAAACAAATAAAAAGTCCAAGCTACTTACTGCTCCTCATCTTCAAGGCTTACTGGGGACTTTAGTCTCTGTAAAGCAAAACATATCCAATAAAATCAATTTCGTCATTAATTTTGGCCAAAATGTATACTGCTATATGTGTTTGGTAAAAAAAAAAAAAAAACCCAGTAAGTGTATAAATTGTGTGAAAGTTATAGAGTCTACAGACTATGGTATATACTGTATATATGATCCTGATGTACAGTACTGATGGCCTATCTCATTTCTTGAGGCCCTCAAATGCCAGGACAGTACCACTTCCCCCAAAATGACCCCTTTTTGGAAAGCAGACAGCCTGAAGCATTTAGTAAGAGGTATGGCGAGTTTTTTGAAGTTTTTTTCTGTCACAATATTTTTGAAAATGAAGAGATTAAATTAAAATTTGTTTTGTTTTATTACATACTATCACCAGTGCAATACAGCGTCATCATATGACTGAGGTGGCGGTGATGAGGGACACTGACTGGTGACAGTATGTTAAAAAAAAAAAATAATACATTTTTACTTTTTATTTTTTTTTTTCATACTTTCATCAGAGTAGTTTTTTTTTACACTTACACTTTACACTGAAGATCATTGTACCAGTAAAGTTTTTAACTGTCATGAATGGGTTAACCATTCATGACAGCTGTGATCACTAGTGATCTCTGATTGGGTACAGCTAATCACATGGTACAGGGTGCTGTGATTGGCCCAGGTACCATGTGATAGCTATGGGCCAATCACAGCATAGTCAACACAGCTGTTATGAATAAATTAATTTCAAGAAAAACAGAAATGGAAGGCGTGCATACCTAGTGCATTACCAGAGATAATTTATTAATAAGAAATTTTTGTATAAAAGTGGGTACTCACAAAATGCAACTGACAAAAGGCCATGAGCACAGTGCATTGACATGCACAGAACACGGGGTGCGCCCCAGAAATGCATTAGCTGTACCCCGTGTTCTGTGCATGTCCATGCACTGTGCTAATGGCCTTTTGTCAGTTGCATTTTGTGAGTACCCACTTTTATACAAAAATTTCTTCTTATTAAAATATCTCTGGTAATGCAGTAGGTGTGCACGCCTTCCATTTCTGTTTTTCTTGTGGTTCCTTTCAGATCACCCCATCTGAGAAAGGCAGCATCCACTTAGTTTTGGGATACCATATATAACTTTCACACCACCATTTTATCTGACATCTGTTACTCCACACCTTGGAAGACCTAGTAGCGCTAGAAGGAACTGTGTTTTTTGTATGAATAAATTAATTTGTTAAGATTGTGATGTCACATGATCAAAAGGCCCCGAGGGGGAATGGTGCCCCACTTAGCCCGACCAGGCAAGATGAAGAACATGTACGTCATTTTGCCTGCATGTGCCGATCTGCTGCAGTATATGTGCTGTGGCTGTTCAGCAAGTGCTTATACAGTGCCTTGAAAAAGTATTCACACCCCTTGAAATTTTCCACATTATGTCACGTTACAACCAAAAACGTAAATGTATTTTATTGGGATTTTATGCGATAAACCAACACAAAGTGGCACATAATTGTGAAGTGGAAGGAAAATGATAAATTGTTTTCAACATTTTTTACAAATCAATATCTAAAAAAGTGTGGTGTGGATTTGTATTCAGCCCCCTTGACTCTGACACTCCTAACTAAAATCTAGTGGTACCAATTGCCTTCAGAAGTCACTAAATTAGTAAATAGTCCACCTGTGCGTAATTGAATCTCAGTATAAATACAGCTGTTCTATGAAGCCCCCAGAGGTTTGTTAGAGATCCTTAGTGAACAAACGGCATCATGAAGGCAAGGAACACACCAGAACGGTCAGTGATAACGTTGTGGAGAAGTTTAAAGCAAGGTTAGGTTAAAAAAAAATACCAACTTTTGAACATCTCAAGGAGCACAGTTCAATCCATCATCCGAAAATGGAAAGAGTATGGCACAACTGCAAACCTAACAAGACATGGCCGTCCACCTAAGCTGACATGCCAAGCAAGGAGAGCAATGATGAGACTAGCCGCCAAGAGCAAACGTGAAAGAAGGTGCTCTGGTCAGGTGAGACCAAAATTTTACTTTTTGACCTAAAAGCAAAATGCTACGTGTGGTGGAAAACTAACACTGCACATCACCTTGAACACACCATCCCCTCTGTGAAACATAGTGGTGGCAGCATCATGTTGTGAGAATGCTTTTCTTCAGCAGGGACAGGGAAGCTGCTCAGAGTTGATGGGAAGATGGATGGAGACAAATACAGGGCAATCTTAGAAGAAAACCTGTTAGAGTCTGCAAAAGACTTGAGACTGGGGTGGAGGTTCAACTTCCAGCAGGACAACGACCCTAAACATACAGCCAGAGCTACAATGGAATGGTTTAGATCAAGGGTGCCCAACCGCTCGCCCGTGGTGCCCTATGATGTGGCCAGCCACGTCTTGCTCTGAGATGGCGGGTCGGCAAGCCCAGATCGCGGGTTCCCGACCCACCATCTCCGAGCATCGGCGCGAAGAACGGAGCTGCCGCTAGAAGAAGCAGAGCCGATGCTTCCTGTATAGCGCTGGCTCCTTCACAGGCGAGTGATACCAAATGTACTCCGCCTGTGACAGGAAGCATCGGCTCTGCTCTCTACAGCAGTCGCATCTTTCTGTCACACTAATGCACGGGAACCCGCAATCTGGGACAGCAGCCAGCAGTGCCAGTACCAGCCAGCAGTACCAGTACCCGCCAGCAATACCAGTACCCACCAGCAGTACCAGCCAGCCATATCTGCCAGCAGTACCAGCACCTGTCCGCAGTACCAGCCAGCAGTAGCAGCCTTGTAGGACAGCCAGCAGCAGCCACCAGCCATAACCACCTGGGGGACAGCAGCAACCAGCTGCAGGAATCCAGAGGAAGAAGTGAAGATCAAGGTTAGTTGAGATGCAGGTAAACTGCTGTGCATCAATGTGAAAGCAGCCTTAGACCCCTTTCACGCCATCGGTCCGATCGGGTCCGCCTGTCTGTTTTTCAGGCAGACCCAATCGGGCCCTCCAGACTTGTGTCTGTTTACACCCGCCTATCTGCAATCCGATCTGCTTAAAAAAAACAGAAGGGGATCTGTCCCCTTCTGTCTGGGCGGATCGGAGGGCCCTTAAGGTAGAGCGGCCTGCGTCTGCTCTACACATGCAGAGTGGACATAGACCTGCCATCCACCCGCTACGCTCATTGTGGCCCACGACCGGTTACCAAGTCGCTAAAGTGGCCCTTGTGACGAACGCGGGTGTCAGATCCCTGCCCTCCTCGCTAACTTGAAACGAAGGACCGGCCAACCTCACACGCTGTCACTTACGTAACAATGCCACTCTCAGCTGCACCCAACACAAAGATTTTCCAGCTTGCGGGACCACAATCTAGGTGCGAGCAGCCTGAGAATGATTGTCACTGGGCTAATTACACAATTAACCCTTTAACTGCCACGACCCCCGTTTAAAAGACCGAGTCGGGGGAGACTCGTAATTTTAGCAATACCAATTATAATTTTAGAATAAGCGTCTGCCACACACACTGCCACCACAGACAGGTCTGCTCAGAGTCTTACTCTACAACAGTAGCACCCTTCAAGAGGCAGGTTCGTTTATAGCTTGCATTAAGAGCTTTAGAGACAAGTTTAACACTTTTCAACATAAGGGTTTATTATGAAAAGGTCAAGGTTGATGCAAATAAAACATTTACAGAAAAAAGATGTTTCAAAAGATAAAGACAATATACAGCCACAAAGCAATAAGGTAGAATTGGGAAGGAAGAATGCTAGCAATTAATGTCCGAGGGTTGATCAGAGTTCGATCGATGAGCTAGGTAATCGGTTCTCAACTTGGCAGATGTTTCTTCCTGGATGGTAAAAGGAGAACTGACCATTGTCTTGGCATCTCCTCTTTTCTGTCAAATCGGGGGGGTGTTGACAGCGACCAGTAACCAATCGTCTGGTCATCTTATTTAGTGGTTGGTTGCTGGGAGGTGTCTACACTTATGACCACATCCCAGGTACACTTTGTGATACATATTCATATCTCTGCATCTCTACTGTTTATAGACTGTAAATATCCATATTATTGTTCAGCGTGAGATTTCCTTCAAAACAAATATAAACATGCCATATCTGCAGTGTATAGTCTGCTTAGGAGGAATAAGGGGTACCAGTGGTTTCCCATATGACCTGACATAGGGGTGCCTGGACTTGAAACGCTATAAATTATCTGAGGAAACTAAATATGTCCATATTATGGCTGTGCTATTACTAAGTCGGAAGTTATGAAACATGCTGAAATTTTATACTTATTCCACTGTTTAAAGCTTGTGTATGTGTATTCAGAAATTTTACAACCGGGGCCTGTTGGGTCTATGAATGGAGAGGGTGACAGTTTTACGACAGGCCTGAACACTCTGCCCTTTCAACAAGCTGTTTTTTTACTGACCTAGCCTGGTTCTGTTTTCTCTGTTGAGATAACCTTTTCTGTTGAACTTTAAAAGCTTTGAATTCCTAAGACAAGGGAGGAAGTTCAGATTTCTCTGTAATGTGCACGGTTAGCCAAGCTGTCATGGCTGCGTTCCAAACAACATGGCAGCTAGCTACAGCGTTTCATGTCCAGTACATGATATCGTTACAGCCCTCGCTCAAAAGGTTGGGCACCCCTGCTTTTGATCAAAGCATGTTCATGTGTTAGAATAGCCCAGTCAAAGTCCAGGCCTAAATCCAATTGAGAATCTGTGGCAAGACTTGAAAATTGCTGTTCACAGAAGCTCTCCATCCAATCTGACAGAGCTTAAGCTATTTTGCAAAGAAGAATGGGCAAAAATTTCACTCTCTAGATGTGCAAAGCTGGTAGAGACATCCCCAAAAAGACTTGCAGCTGTAATTGCAAGGAAAGGTGGTTCTACAAAGTATTGACTCAGAGGGGCTGAATACAAATACACTCAACACTTTTCACATATTTATTTGTAAAAAAAAATTGAAAACCATTTATCATTTTCCGTCCACTTCAGAATTATGTGCCACTTTGTGTTGGTCTATCACATAAAATCCATTTACGTTTTTGTTGTAACATGACAAAATGTGGAACATTTCAAGGGGTATGAATACTTTTTCAAGGCACTGTAGATGGGGGATTTATTATTTCATACAATGCATTTCAAACAGAGGCTACTTGTATTCAGAAGTATCTGACCTGCACTAAACCTTCCTGCATGAAGTACTTTCAGAGTAAGTCATATGACAAATCTTCACATTGTTTTCCAGATGTTTTATTTTTACATGTGAGCCAATAATTGAAATTATAAAATTGCCCCCTGCCCCTATAACACTATAAGTTTGGAGGATATTTTTATACTAAAGTCACTTCATGTATATTGAATGCTCACATACCAAGACATAAAGAAATTATATTTTACACATCACATCTATTGTGTCCCTGAATCATACAGTAGCTGGTGGTGATAAGCTTACCGGACATTCCTACTCACTTGGTCTACCTCTGGCAGCTCCTTCACAGATCTCCCTGGAGCACACGTCATACTGTATCTTGTACACCCGCCTATACCTGCAAGACATGCCACTTGAAAAAAAAAAGAGAAGGCATGACTATTCTAAATTGTTCATTAACCGATGGAAAGAGAGGACAGAGATAAGCCCTCAATTCCTCAGAAGCCATTACCGCTGAATGTTTGGAAGGAAGCAGAGATAAAAGAATGGAGGCGAAGGAAGGAATAAGCAAAATGGGCCCATTTATGAAACTTGAAGATAGGTGAATTGTGATGTGGTGCCTGTAGTAATCAGTTGGCTACTTGTTTTCATGTTCTATCCTGCATTAGAAGATGTGTGCTTTGTTTTCGGAGTGAGGTTCAGGAATATTTTTACCCTACAGAGTGGGAGATGTTGAAAGGCCTGCTTCCCTGTTTTTTTTTTTTTTGTTTTTGTTTTTTATACCACCCAACTCCAAATTAGCAGCCTAATTGAATAAGCAGTTCTTCATTTTAAATGCAGTAAACTATAGGAAACATCTTGTACTGACTAAGGCATCCATTTGACATCAGGAGAGTGATGTCTGATTTGTTCAGACAAGCACTAGCTGGGTTTTGCTGGGCTGCATTCCACTGAAGAACTATTTATTGAGTAAGGACATTAGCAAAGCTGATCAGCAGAGGTGCTCAAGTGTGAAATACCCTAAGGCCTCATGCACACGAGACGCTGTTAAACTTGCGTTCAGAGGCAGTTGGACACTTTTTTCAACTGCCCCTGAACCCATTAAATGTTATCCTATGTGTGCATGTACACAGTCTCGATTTTTGGCATTTTTAGGCAGTTGCGTTTAACCTCGTTTCCAGAAGCAAAAAAATGGGTTCAGACGCAAACGTTTTCCACGTTTCAGACAGCGTTTAGCCGCGTTTGCGTTTATGTTTTGCGTTTAAAGGTACATTTTACAACCCGACTTTGGGGCCCCATATCTCGGGGCCACTTGGTGCTAGGAACCCCAAATTTGGTGTGCAAACACAGAGGACATAGCACTACAACATGGGGTTCCTAGCTCCAAGTGGCCCCGAGATACGGGGCCTCAAAGTCGGGTCACAAAATGTCATTCTCTGCTGCAGAAAAGTGCTTGACATTTTGCGACCTGAGTTTGGGGCACCATATCTCGGGGCCACTTAGTGCTAGGAACCCCCACTTTGGATATGTTATAGTGTTAGTCCAACTGTGTTAGCACACCAAATTTGGGGTTCCTAGCACCAAGTGGCCCCAAGACATGGGGCCCCAAAGTCGGGTCGCAAAATGTCAAGCACTTTTCTGCAGCAGAGAATGACATTTTCCAACCTGAATTTGGGGCCCCATATTTCGGGGCCACTTGGAGCTAGGAACCACAAATTTGGGGTTCCTAGCTCCAAGTGGCCCCGAGATACGGGGCCTGAAAGTCGGGTCACAAAATGTCATTCTCTGCTGCAGAAAAGTGCTTGACATTTTGCGACCCGACTTTGGGGCTCCATATCTCGGGGCCACTTGGTATAACAATATAACATATCCAAATTTGGGGTTCCTAGCACCAAGTAGCCCCGAAATATGGGGCCCCAAAGTCAGGTCGGAAAATGTCATTCTATGCTGCAGAAGTGCTTGACATTTTGCAACCCGACTTTGGGGCCCCGTATCTCGGGGCCACTTGGTGCTAGGAACAATTTGGATATGTTATAGTGCTAGTTCCACTGTGTTAGCACACCAAATTTGGGGCTCCTAGCACCAAGCGGCCCTGAGATACGGGGTCCCAAAGTTGGGTCGCAAAATGTCATTATCTGCTCTGCAGACGCTTCTAGACGCAAACGCTGCTAAACACGGCATGCAAACACGGCAAAATGGGCGTTTCTAAAAGCAGGTTTCAGCTTTTTAAAGTGTGTTCAGCAGAGTTTGCACCAGCGTCTTGTGTGCATGAGGCCTAAACAGGATGAACAGTTTTGGCTAAAGAATATCAAAGATATATTTTGGAAAAGGTTGCAGTTATTATCTGCCCCTTGCAGAATTAATTTATTTGATAATGCTCCAGAACATTTAGGGTATGGAAAAATAATTCTGTATTGGTGTTAGACTGGGGGGCCAGGCCGCACAGCATCATACGTTTCCATAATGTGGCCAGCAAAGCATCTTTGGTTTTTATGGTGCTGCTAACGGTCCATCTGCACCATGTAAATTCATGATGCTGTGCAGCTTGGCTATCTGCATCTTAGTGAACAGTAATGCTGGATGGTGAGTAGAAGAGATAAATGCAGAGAGGAGTGCAGAGGGAGTAAGTGGAACAGAAAAGAAGGAGACGCACACAAATAACTGAGTGAACGTGCATGGGAGGAGGAGAAACACACATTCAGAAGCAAGTGAAAGGAGCATAGGCTACAGGTTATACACAGGAGAGAGAATGGGGCTCAGCAATGCTGCTGCACTCTGAGACTGACCAGTACAGATGTCAGTGACATTCAGCCCATTAAATATGATTTGGAGCCTTAGTGAGGACATCTTCCCTCAACAATGGCATGGCTGTGATGAACTGAAAGCTGTCCTACTTAGGTCAATGACCTGAGAGCTCTTTTTTAGGCATATGGAGAATCCATTAGAGCAGGTATATTGAACTCAAATGAAACAGTAGACTGAACCTGTGGAAAGGGGCCACAGTATACGTACTGAGGTCACATCTACTCAAGTCAAAACAAATTACAGCACTTTGGTACCAAAATTAAACTAACAATTGCAACTTACAAACATTTTTTTGGGTGAATGTGACATTCCTCAATTGCCACTGAAGAACAGAAGTTGGTGAATGTGGGTGAATGTTGATGGCTGTGTAGGTAAAGTCTGGGATATGTGGTGTTAAAATGTGCTAAAGAATTCACCCATGAATGTGAAAAGAATGTCACATTTACCTCTTTATACATGGGCCCCTGAGTATTACCTCAGTTTATGTATAAGTTTAAGGAATAGTAAACTGAGTGAATACTGAAATCATAAATGCCTTTGACTGATGCAACATGTACATTAGTTAGCTTTTATTCATAGTGGAGTCTCCTGCCAAACCCAACCAAAGCCTCAAGAGTTCTAATGTACATTTAATGTAACGGCCCGTTCTGCAACCTATAAGTGATGCCAGGGGGTGTGATGATGTAGTTGAGGTAATTACTTACATGTGATGACAGACTCCTCCCTCCCACACAGGATGTGACAGCGTCTCTGAATACAGTCTGGTGCAGGCAAACGTCTCCTTTCTGCAGGCTGCAGAACAAAGGTGTCAACCTCTCCACCAACACACAATTCTATATTCCAATAAAAAAGCCACAGCCCACATAATAGCCCATAATAGCACTGCAACCATAGCAGCCAAATGACTCATTCAGTCTCCAGTGACAAATTCAGGCTTATCCTTCAATAATAATATTCATATTTAGTAACATCATTGCCCTTACTGCCGAACAATTCAATCCAGATCTTGCTAGAGGCAATGAATGATTTAATGACACAGCGGCTTTAAAAACCAAACTGCCAAATTTACAGCAGAGTATTTGTGACAGTATTAAATATGACCTTTAATAATCTAAATGGGTTTTGCTAATAGATCCAAAAGTGGGCCTAGCATCAGACTACTCCATACAGCAGTAATTGGATTGTTTTATTTATACAGCAGGTAAAATAAGTACTGAACACGTCACCATTTTTCTAGGTTAATATATTTGTAAAGGTGCTATTGAAATTTTCACCACATGTCGGTAACAACCCATGCAATCCATACAACAAAGAAACCAAAACAACCAGATGGCCTACCCGGTGAATGGTACAGAATGTATGCCTCATTAATTGCACCAAAACTGTTAAAAGTCTTCTCTGAAAGTAAAAAACAGATGTCCTTACCCCCGTCTATGTATCAGGCACACATAGTCCTCATCCCTAAGCACGGAAAAGACATATCCCTTTGTACTTCCTATAGGCCGATCTCCTTGCTAAACTTTGACCTCAAGTTCTTAACAAAAATATTAGCGACCAGGCTGCGGATGATTTTACCATCCCTGATTAACATAGACCAGACTGGTTTCATGCCAGGGAAATCAACAAATATAAATTTACGTATGAGTGTTTACACATCTTCAGCTACCTTCCACTGAGTCTTCCACGAGGGTAATGGTTACACTAGACTTTGAAAAGGAGTTTGATTCGGTGGCATGGCCTTTTATGTCCTCTGTTCTAGAGGTTATGGGTTTCGGAGAAGTATTCCACAGGTGGATTGATATTTTATATAAGGACCCGACAGCGCAGATAAAACTCAATAGTGCTCTGTCAACGCCCTTTTCTGTTGGAAGACGTACGAGGCAAGGTTGTCCACTGTCCCCGGCTCTCTTTGCCTTGGTGATGGAGCCACTTGCCTCAGCCCTCAGACAGGCGGATGGGATCAGGGGCATACAGGTGGGATCCATACATGAGAAGGTTGCTTTATACGCAGATGATCTCATTCTTTTCTTGAGTGACCCTGCCCAGTCCCTTCGAAAGACGCTGACCATTCTTTCCAATTTCACTAGCTGTTCGGGACAGGTTGAAACAACAATATAACTTACTTAACTCACACTTGTTTAGATTCCTGCAGCTTAGGCACGCTTTTAACACTCAGTTTGAAAATGCTCACGTGGCCTTTTACACCTCCAATCTGGAGACTCTGCTCAGAGATGAAGCTCTACCTAAGCCCTTATCCACCATATATAAATTGTTACTCCCTAACGTCCACACGGGACTAGAAAACCGTAAGGCAAAGTGGGTGGGCAAAGTGGGTGGTCGATTTCCCTACACTAGACACAGAAGATTGGGAGGAAATGTGGGAGTGTCCCTTTTCACAGCTAGTATCAGCTAGAGATAAATGAGTGCAATTTAAAATAATACATAAGGTGTATTACACCCCCGTACGCCTACACAAAATCTACCCATCTATTTCTGCTTCTTGCTGGAGATGCAACTCACCCTCAGTGGGCTTCATTCATATTTTTTGGAGTTGTCCTCAGATTGAAATTTTTTGGGTTGAGGTAACCAATTTTATCTTGACTGTCACCACTGTCCCTGTGCCATTGTCTGTAGAGGTATGTCTGCTGGGACTTGTGGAACCACTGGCCCCACGCTGGGCAATCAGAACCCTGCTAGGATTATTACTATACTATGCCGGTAAATCTGTAGTACTCATGATGGAAGGCCTCATCCGCACCCTCAATAAATTTCTGGAAGAGGTTAGTGAACGCGGCTCTACCGTTGTACAAGACTACTTACCCGTCGCACGGCTGTGGCAAAAAATTCAATAAAACATGGGATATTTGGATGGAATCCCCATCCACTAATGCAGACTCGATGGACGATTAGTAATGTTCTATTAAGTACTGAGAATGGCTCAAGTTGCATTCCTGATCTCATAAACGTCCCTGGGTTGCTAAATTAATAGCTATGGGGAGGGGGGGGGGAGATATGAATATGTAATTTTAATGTACACTTCATTTCACGGATAACTAAAGCAAGTTTTGTAGGGTATATGTGGAATGGGAGGATTGCTTTAAATATTTTGCACAGGTGGTTGAGCGTACAGTGGTTTCGTTTTTTTTTATATATCTTTTTATATGTAATGTTTTTTTTTCTCTCTTTTAGTCTGTTAGTTGTAGCGACTGAGCCTGGGTATGCCCAATAGGCTCTATATTGTTTTGTATTTACCTTGAAATTACAATAAAAACAACTTTAAAAAAAAAGAAAAGAAACCAAAACAAATAAGTTCAGAAATGAAGTTTCTCCGTGCATACCAGTCATGGCGGTTGAGTGTATTACTTATGGGTTTCTTTGAAACAACAGCACCTGCTAATTCCAGCTCTTTCTGAAGCTCTCCACAAGTGGTCCTTGGCTCTTGGACA
This sequence comes from Aquarana catesbeiana, assembly GCF_042186555.1. Taxonomy (NCBI): domain Eukaryota; kingdom Metazoa; phylum Chordata; class Amphibia; order Anura; family Ranidae; genus Aquarana; species Aquarana catesbeiana. The sequence goes on along the minus strand of NC_133327.1, from coordinate 137,532,585 downwards.
ACTCTTCTAATAATTATTTTCACTCCTCTGTCAGAAATCTTGCGAGGAGCACCTGGTCGTGGACGGTTTTTGGTGAAATTATGTTCTTTCCACTTCCGGATTAGTGCTCACTGAACATTCAGACGTTTAGAAATCCTTCTGTAACCAATGCCATCAGTGTGTTTTGCGACAAAGAGGTTGCAAAGGTCTCGACAGAGCTTTTTGCTTTTACCCATCATTAGATGTTTCTTGTGTGACATCTTTTTATAGGCCATCAGTTGAGACAGACCAAGCTAATATTAATTAGCACTGACAAGGGGCATTATGTGTTCAATTCTTTTTCCTGTGTCATTCCATTTTATTATACATAACTTCATTTCTGAACCTATTTTTTTTTTTTTTTTTTAGGAGCACATGGTATAGGTTTTTCCCTTTCCACCTCCATGCTTGTTCTGAATGTGGAGTAGAATGTTTTAATGCTTAGGCCAATAATCTAGCGTTGCCTGGCTAAATTCAAACTTGATGACTTTTACCAAACTTCTGGAGCCTCCATACACGCCTGTTTTGGGAAATGCTTCATATGCCCCCTATTTAAAATTGGACTTGATAGAAGTTATTCCAAGGGCAAGAATATTTTGTAGAGTCCTGATTCCAAGCAGGGAAGGGCATCTCATGCTTCATACACTCTCAGAGGCTACAATGTGGCTACATACAAAGTAGTTACAGTATTGCAGCAATCTTAAGTAGATGAGGCTCAGTCAGCTAAAACAGATTTGTCCTGGGGAGGGGGAGGGGGGGCTACTCCCTCCCTCCCAAAATTGGATATTCAACTCCTTCTGTTGCATCCTCTATATTATAAAATACAATAAAAATATCTAGCAGGGATGGCAGGATCCCATCATACTGGTCATAGCATGTGCGCAGATCTAGGAACTCAATCTATGAGATCTCATAAACAGAGTGTCTAAGAAATATCAGAATTTGTCAATTGGTTTAATTCCACAGCATCTATCAAAAACTAAAATATCAGTTTTAGGTGGACTGACCCTTTTAACAGACATGAAAGATGAATACAGTTTATGAACGTTTTTACTATATGGAAGGTGTAAATACATTCATATTTTACTCTTTTATATAAAAAAAACTTCTAGCATACATACCCAGCTGGCACTGCTGTCCTTTGAACCCGGGTGGGCAATCACAGACCTCTCCATTCACACAGGTTCCCCCATTAATACATGGGGTTTCCAGGCAGCCCCTTCGCACTCCTGGTGTAAGACAGAAAAAAGAAAATGATTTTGTCCTGTTCATTTATTACACTTTTGTGATACCGAATAACTATATCTATGTCCAAACTGTCCTTCTATGTGGATACATAGATTAAAATGGGCCATATATTTTTCTCAATGATTGAACATGCATACATCTGTACAAATTGCCTATAGAATTATTACATTTGGAAACATTTGCGAAAAAAAAAATAGCCAACATCAAGTATAATTCAGCATGTTTACAGGATAAAATATTTTAACATAATATTTATATATTTGCAATGGGTGCAAATGACACTAGAACCAGTTTAGTATGAGATACTAGCAGAGTTTACACATCTTAAACCACATAATGCTTGGAGTTTTCATTGACTCTCCATTACTGCTAAAAGATTACATATATTGCAGCCTTTTTTTAATTTAAATTAGGAAGTATAGGAATTCCTATACTTAATTCATCTGCATTGACAATTGGATAATCGAGATAATACCCACATAATATTTTGTGATCATTCTCAAATCTTTTAATCAACCTCCATATCTCAAACAAAATCTCTCAGTTACTTACCCTCTCTGGGTCTCTGCTGAGGATCATGAAGCTGTAGTGCTTGCCTCAAGGGGATGGGGGAGCCTTCTGTGTTCTCCACTCTGATTGGAGCTTCAGGCTCTGAAATGTATAGATGTATAAGTAGGTTATGCAAAATGTCATTGTACCTTGAAAATGTCACCATGCTGACACTGCCCAGGACCACACTAACCTTTTGTGATATTAATGGATTTATTATGATGGTGGTTGAATCTGGCTGTTATACGTTTTCTACCATCTGTCAGCTCTGTAAATCTGATATGTAAAAAGGAAATAATAATTTAGTTGTAAGTATATATATATCCAACAAACAATCAGGGGAATTCATAAAGGAGTGTAGCAGACACGCTTCAGAATTCCGTTGGGGCTTGCGCCAGATTCATGTACCTGTCAGCCCATACTCATTCTGTACACTTCTTTCTCTGTGTACTCCCTGGCCACTGCACCAAGTTTTGTAGTGGGGTAGGCAGAGCCTGATGGGGAACTGAGAGATTTGTTCCCCCTCAGGTCTGCCTTGCTGCCACTTGACAGCATTTAGTAGTAAGCAGACTCCATAGCCGCTATTTAGTCCTACATTGTCTTTCTAATCCTCCCATTGCCATCCACCGTCCATCAAAAGTAAGGCGGACCAGATGGGGAACTAGCATCTGGCCACCCCAATTTTTAAGAGTCTGTTGCTGTTATATGAATAAATTCTTAAAGTGACAGCAGTAAGAACTACCTGAAGTTTCCTGAATGTGGCCGTCACTACCACAATTGCTTGCCTGAATTAGGCATTAGTAGTTCGTAAGGGAACTACCTCCAGAAAATTGTTGTTACAGCTTTCCTGAATTCCCCTAGAATGTAGAAATGAGTCACCTGACCTGTGTGCTTGTGGACCCTCTGCAGGAGGAGGCCCTCTTTCTGTCAGCATTCGAACCTCTGGAGGAGTCTGTGGTGGGGGTCTGTTCCTTAATATTCTGGGCGGAGTCCAGCGACGCTCCTGAGGCCCCTCCCTTTGCACTGTAAAATACATGGACAATACCAGCAATAAATACATTTCTGTTTCCACAGCAGGCTCTATTTTCATTTCTGAAATTAAAAACATTTTAACTTGGCTTTGAGCAATTTTCATGCCTTGCGGTGTAACCTGCTATACATTTTGCATGCATATTGCAGTAAAATGCATATGCAAAACACCCATAAAAATACAGAATAAATAGTCCACAAAGCATAAAAGCACCCAAAAAGGTCCTATACTTACCTGTCTGTATACGTAGGGTCTTGGGATCACTATTCACAGGGCCGTGTGGGGTATTACGTAGTGCTGTCACCGTGATCCTGTATCTCTGACCAGGCTGCAGGTCTCGGACAGTGTATGATGTCATCTTCCCATTCGGTACATAACGACTCTTTGTGCTATGATTGTGTGTGACATTCAGCGTGTAACCATCCACTGAGTCAACTGGAGGAGTGTCCCAGTTTAGGTGAACAGTGCTGGTCGTGACAAGCACTGCTGAGAGGTTACTTGGTGGGAGTGGACCTGGCGAGTAAGAAGAAAGTCTTAAAGGTAATAACATATGCCCTCGAAAACATATCTATTATCAATGCTTATGACCAGCTTCATACTTACTATATGCATTGCAGTAATATGCATGCTACTACAACACACCCTAGTACACCATGCATGTGTTAGTGTGAATATAGCCTTAGATGGAACTGCAGTGCACTATATAGGTGCCTTGGCATGTGCGCATTATGCTGCGTGTTAATGTGTGTTGCATTAAAGCAGCCTATTCATTAGAATGGGCTGCCTAATGTACCAAAAAAGTGAGGTCCATTGTGGTGCCTTGACAGCACCACACACATTGTCTTAACAGAGCAGAAAGAAAGAGTCTGAAAGGAGCCTTGAAGCCTTGGAGCCTTGAAGCAAGCAGGTCACAATGGTGTTTTTTTGGGCAGAGATTTCAATTCTCCAGCTACTGTAATAAAAGCTATACTATTAAGGATCGTTTACTGTAAGCTGCAGTTATTATTATAATATTAATTAGCAAAGTGCAATCACCATTTTCTAGAATTACTAGGTGTGGCTTGCAAACATAATGCAGCAGTTATTCTACTCAGTTGAGCCCATTATTTCAGTGGAGTTGGACATACACCGATCAGCTATAACATTATGACCACCCACCATAACCTATTGAGGGATAGACTCCAGTAGACCTCAGAAGGTATGCTGTGGTATCTGGGACCAAGTTGTCAGTGGCAGCTCCTTTAACCTCTTGCCGATCCCTAGCAGTAAATCTACTGCTGATGGGTGGCAGCCCCAGGCATCGCAACAAACGGGTGAACTTCCTGGTTAACCGCTTGCCAACCGCCGCACGAACATTTACGTTGGCAGAATGGCACGGACAGGCAAATGGGCATACTGGTATGTCCCTTTAAATTTGCCGCCGTGTGGTCACGTGCGCGGCCACGAGCTCCGTGAATGTGATCGCGGGTCCCACAGACTCAACGTCTGCGGGGATACCCGCGATCATCTCACAAAGAGGAAGAACGGGGAAATGCTGATGTAAACAAGCATTTCCCCTTTCTGCCTAGTGACACTGACACTGATAACAGCTCCCTGTGTTGTGTCACACATAGCCCATCCCCCCTACAGTTAGAATCACTACCTAGGACACACTTAACCACTGCAGCGCCTCCGCCTGGTTAACCCCTTCACTGCCAGTCACATTTACACAGTAATCAATGCATTTTTAATCGCACTGATCGCTGTATAAATGTGAATGGTCCCAAAATAGCGCCAAATGTGTCCGATCTGTCCACCATAGTGTTGCAGTCATGATAAAAATCGCCGCCATTACTAGTAAAAAAAAAAAAAATGAATAAAAATGCCATAAACTATCCCCTATTTTGTAGACGCTATAACTTTTGCGCAAACCAATAAACGCTTATTCCGATTTTTTTTTACCAAAAATATGTAGAAGAATACGTGCCGGCCTAAACTGAGGGAAAAAAAATGTTTTTTTATATATTCTTTGGGGATATTTATTATAGTAAAAAATAATGCGTTTTTTTTCAAAATTGTCACTCTTTTTTTGTTTATAGCGCAAAAAATAAAAACTGCAGAGGTGATCAAATACCACCAAAAGAAAGCTCTATTTGTGGGGAAAAAAGGACATTAATTTTGTTTGGGAGCCACGTCGAACGACCGCGCAATTGTCAACCATACCAGTATCCCCAATAGTATAGTGTACCCAAAAAATGCAGTGTTCGCAGGATTAGCCCCGATCACTGCCAGCACTTGCGACATGTAGCAAAATACATTTGGCCTAAATTTATGAAGACATTTTTATTTATATTTTATTGGATATGTTTTGTAACATTTTCAAAATGTTCTGTCTTTTCATTTAAATAACAAAAGAAAAAAAAACCCAGTGGTGATTAAATACCACAACAAGAGAAAAAATTATATAAATTTAATTTGGGTACAGTGTTGCATGACCAAGCAATTGGCAGTTAAAGTTGCACAGTGCTGAATAGCAAAAAAAAATGCCCTGGTCATGAAGGGGGTAAAATCTTCCAGAGGTCAAGTGGTTAAGTCCTGTAAGTAGGTCCTCCATGGATCGGACTTGTATTTCCAGCACATCCCACTTGATTGTAATGAGATCTGGAGAATTTGGAGGCCAAATCAACACCTTAAACTCTTTGTTGTGCTCCTCAAGTCATTCTTGAATTCATCAGACCATGCCACCTTATTCCATTACTCCGTGGTCCAGTTTTGATGCTCACATGCCCACTGGGTGCTTTTGGCTGTGGACATAGGTCAGCATAGGCACACTGAATGGCCTATGGCAGTGCAGCCCCATAATCAACAAACTGTGATTCACTGTGTGTTCTGACACCCTTCTGTTACAGTTAAAGAGGGAAAAGGCTTTGTAGCTTGTTTCTTAGGCTTCTTCAGCTGAGCAAGATGGGTGCTCTTGACAGTAACATTCTTGAGGAAGATGTTAAGAGCTGGTCCAAAAAAGACGTTATACATCGATGCCCATATGAATCAAATGGCAGTTGGAAATGTGGATGCAAATATAAAGAATTTGCAACCTTGGGAGTTTTAAACATCCAAGACTGTAAATAGAACTGGTATAATCAACAGGTTGATCCTCTGGTTTCAGAGTGGTGCACACTGCAACAGTAAGAGCCAAAACGGTCTATTTTAATTTGGAGTAATAGCAGTAGACTATGACTTCTTGTGTAAGCTCATTAGTCAAGCACTGGAATGACTCAGAATCAGGCAGTCTCTGTGGCCAATTGCTTGAGAGCCAATGAGGCCATGAGCATATCAAATATCTGCATGGGAGAGAGCATACTTGTGGGCTCTGAGATCAAAGTCAGCAATTAACTGGGTGATTTGGGTCCTGCATAACTGTAGTAAAAACCTCAGCCAAAGGAGAAGAGTGTCCTGCCACACCAGATGGAGCCAAAAAGGATTCCAGGTCAGAACAGACTCTAAGAGCAGAGGATAACATGATTCCAGATAGGTAGGCACACTGCAGGCAGTGTGAGCTGGAGGCGTCTGTTACTGTCCCCTCATATCTGGAATCAGACATACTGAGGCCACATTGTGGTAAGGCATTGTACAAGCTTAGCGTCAAAGGCAAGGCCTCAGATACCCACAAAACTCAGACAGCTGGTAGCAGGTGAGCGTCAGATGGCTGGTGGTGACCAAAGTCACTGCAGGTAGGCAGCAGGAAGGGATTGAAGTTCCATGTTGCTAAACAATGGAGGAGATGCTTTCTCGATGCTGTATGGCAAGACAGAGTGCATAGCGCATTGCACTCCACTCACCAGATGACATTGGCCCTCAATCCCACTTCCATGGCCAAGCCTGTGGAAACAGGGAATAATGGTGCCAAGAAACCTAGGGAGCTCCCAGTGGTTAGCCTGACCGGCCTACTCACTGAGTCTTTGAGTCTTCAGTGAAGGGGAAAATGCTGAGGTAGTTACATTTGCTTTGGATCTTGATAGTGCTCAGCAGCTAAGTAAAACAGATTCTGGAAGGTGCTTTATGTGACCCCCATTGCCTGAAGGTCACTTCCAGGCTATCCCTGCAACTACTAGTCCAGTGGGATCCAGATGAAGTACACCAAAAGCCATTCTGAGGACAACTGAGCCAGAGAGTTGCAATCAAAGAGACAAAGCTTCAGCATCCATGTAGAGAAGTCTAGATTGAAGAAAATCATTGAAGACTTCGATCCTAGCAAAAAACTAAGGAAAGCTAATAGTTGTAAGGCTTAAAGTGATATTGAAGGCTTTTTTGGACAGAAATAATTTATCGGTAAGTGTCTCTGTAGGGTGCCACATCCAAATGACTAAACCAGAAAAAAAAATATCCCCTGACTGGACTTTAAAGGCACAAAAATTACATGATTTGAAGACTTTTTTGGGGATAAAAGAAAAAAAAAATATTGTTATACTTACCAGCTCGGGAAATTAAATACCTCATCTCTGGCGGTTCATCAGCGCTGTCTGTTCCTCCTCTTCCCCAGGTACCCTCCAGTGTGGATGTGTCCTGATCCAGGATATATGCATCCATAGACACACAGTGCCGATAAGCCCTGTCCCCTCTCACTCTTCACTGGAGTTTGACTGACAGCAGCAGGAGCCTATGGCTGTGCGACCAGGAAGAGGGGAGAGTGGAGAGGCACACGGGACAGCACTGGATCGTGAGAGGAAGCAGGTAAGTGTTCAGGGATCGGAGGGGAGGGGGATGGGGGAACAAGTAGTGGAGAGTTTTTTAGAACCACCTTAAACTGGCCATAGATGAGTATAATTTAGAATGAAAATTCTTAGGAAAAGAATGTTTGTTCATTTTTTTAAATTATTACTTGGTCAAATCGACAATTTCACTGACTGCAGGTACAAGAAAATCGAAGAAGCAGGATGGAAATATTTTATTAACCAAACAAATTTATAACAGTGTATGTGGTTTTAATTCAGTAAACTCCATTCATTTCAAAATCAAATGTTAAAAGCAAACAAACGACCTTCGAATGTTCTGAGAATTTTCGTACAAAATTTCCTAAGACTTTACCTAAGAAATTTCATTCAAAATTCTACCGATCTATGGCCAGTGTCATAGATGTCTATTCCTCCTGTAGGTGGAAGTGTAGTTTTGTTTGCCAGTGTCCATTCCTCCTGTAGGTTAACATTTCTTGTGTCCCTCATTGGATGAGAAGAAATATCTTTAGGTGACATAACCAGCTGCTTCTGAAGTAAAATAGCATTTTTAATAATACTTGACTACCCTCAGAATGGCTATTTTCCACTAGAGAACGAACAAAATACTGTTATACTCAATGTTTAGTGACAGCGTTTGTAAGAGCTACTAGAAAATAAAAGTGCACTTACGTGTCCAGGCTACTAAAGGAGCACTAGGTAGGCTCTCTGAAGGCGGATTGCCAGTGTCAGAGTTGCTTAAAGTGCTGATTAGAATGGTGTATTTCTCTCCAGGGTCAAGATCTCTGAATATGAAATAAGATAACAAATGCCATCTGATTACCATAGCTATGTGAATTTTCGAAAGTAAGAGGGTATCTTATCCGTTTCTATGAGTAACACTAATTTTTTTTTCTCCTTCCACTGGAACATTAACACCTATGAGCCCTTACTCGGGCAACAGAAAACGAATGCCCACTATGTCATTTTTTCCAATATGCAATTTTTTTTCATTAGTAATAAAGTACACTTTTTAAGAAAGTATATGAATACTCGCATATATCAGCTCACACTCACCTGAAGGTGTACTCTCCCACTGAAGGCTCCTGCTCAGCTTGCTGCGTCCTGTCACTAGGGTGCTGCAGAGACAGTCGCACATGCGCCACAGGAATGTGTCGGTGGGGGTTCAGTGACCAGGCGACTGTGACAGAAGATTCTGTGACAGAACTAACACGAGCTCTGTCCACAGCTGGTGGTCCTATATTGTCAAACATACAGAGCTGTATATTACTTTTAAGCTAATATATATAACGTCCTGTGAGCCACGAATATAAATACAAAACCAGTGTATCCTCTATAATTCAGCAGCAAGCATTACATCATATACAATGCAAAATGAATCAAATCAAATTATGGATGCTGCGCTATCTGAGTTAAAGCATAAATGCTAGTGAATAGTGCTCTTCAATAAAGTGCTACGCATGAAATATGAATATTAATAATGAATGCTATACTAAAGATATAAAAAATATAAAAATGTATACATAGATTGCAATAGCAAATAATAAATGCCTGAAATGGTTATAATAATAAAGTGACTAAGTGTGATAAGTAACCATAAACCACATGTTCGAGAATAGCAACTGATCCAAAAAACTCCAAAAGATTGAATAAAAGTCCGAATAAATAAAAAATAAAAATAAAAGTGCTCCTGTGCACTGTGCAAAATTCAAATGGTGTCAAACTACAGGTGCTCCACACTCCATGCGATTCAGAAAACGTTGTGAAGGTGATCCAACAGAAAGATGCTGTGTTCTCACTCAGGTACTCCCCCCTAGGTACTGAAGGCTCACCTTGAAGCGTGTGACCTTGCTGTCATGCTTGGTCAATACACGCATTAGAACTACTCCTGGGTTCAGCAGTAGATCTGAAATGCTGGATGGGTCACCACTGAGCCTCGGTATGTTAATAGAAAAAGGAGGACTTCATGGTATAGTATGTAAAGACAATTTAGTAACACAGTAGAAAGATCCCACACAGGGTACTCACAATAGCCAGGCGTGTCAGTGCGCCATTCTACAACGAGCATAAATCAATGAGAAAGACCGTCCGATAACGGGATGGTGTGCTGATTGTTCCTGGTAGTTCCCCTACCACACGTACCGTCCTGTCCCCTTCCCCTACGTGTGTCAATACAAGGGGTTTCCATATCTTCCTCAGGGGGCAATTATAAGCTGCAACCTCAACCATCTAAATGCACGGTCTCATTTGATAAAGCAACGGTGTAGCAACATTACATAGTATCCAACTGGTTGCTCAGAACATCATTACTGCCCTTTAAACTTCATTAATAAATAAGGCTGATGATACAGCGCTGCACTCAAAAGCACCCTATTGCTTTATGTAAAGAGAAACTGAGGGCAAAAAAATGGTTAATGGAATATTGTTATAAAGGAACTATAGAGACTGCAAATGCTTGTTGCTTGGCTACAATCAGTGGTGGCCCATCCGTACGGGGCGCAGGGGCACCACCCCCCTAATCCATGCCACCGGCCCCAATCTACATGCAGGGCGCTGAACGCAAGGATTTCAATGGGGGTTTTTTTTTTAAGCACATGATTAGAGCCTGAGGCTCTAATTGGCTTCAAAAAAAGGTGGTCTTGGGGCACAGAACACTGTTCCCTGAGCCCACCCAGTTGTGTGACGATAGCAAATTAATTATCACTATTGCCTTACTAATTCTCCTCCCGGCCAATCAGGAAGCGGGTCCTGAGACCCAATTGGCCAGGGAGTCTTAGGGCTCCTGGCCAATCAGGTCTCAGGACTCAATTCCTGTTCTGCCGGGAGGAGAAACAACAGCCCCGGAGCAAGGAGTAGCTGGAGTGAGGAGCAGCAGCCCTACCCTGGATCCTTGTCATCAGCCTCCTAAGGTAAGGAGGCCTCTGATTACCCCTTCCCATCCCCCCCCCCCAAAAAAAATATTGAGCTATTGAGCACCAGCCGCCACTGGCTACAATGCTGACCCTCTTGAGTCACTGGCTCAGACAGAGTATGAAGATAGAGGTCTCTGACTTTACCTATACTTTCCTGAACTGCAAGCTTGTTCTGTGTGCTAATCTGGTGTGCCACAGTGCAGGGAGCATGCTGACAGGATGAGGCAGCAAAGTGACAAAAAAGTGAGTTAATTAGTGTGATGCTTGTCCTTTCATTGTCCACTCACAGGGAGCTGTAAGTAAAAGTAATACTGCAGCAAAGAACCCATCCACCCCAGCCAGCACTAGACGAGGCTGCTCTGTGGAGCAGAGCTATATAAATCTCAGGACTGGATGGACAGACAAACAAATCCAGGTAAAACAGGTCTCATATATGTATTTCATCTATTTTGCGGTTTGCCTGAAGTTCAGCTTTAAGACAGGAGTACCAATGTATACAGCTTTATTCTATTTAGTTCAGGACAAAATAATTTTGTCCAAAAAAACATTCATTTGTTCATTAAATGTAAAAAAAATTACCAATATCTCATTAAGTCAACTCTCTCATCATTAGCAGGTCCAAATAACTGTATTCATGGATAAGGGATTGTCATGTGCACACAGACTATATGACTACATTGCTAGCTCTACACAGGACCCAGATAATAGTTGTATTTGTTCACTGATGGAAGGCAGGTTTCCTTGTAATATTTACAACATAAACCTCATTTGTTTTCATGCTTCACTAGATTGCCATACTTAATATAAACCTTCTTACTTGTGCGGGCAGTAAGTGTGAGCGGGCGGCTGATGTCATTGTGCCTCAGATTTCGTTTCACAGTGACAATGGTGATGTTGTAAGGACGCCCAGGGCTGAGACCTCGTAGCTCATGTTCAGTGTTCCCCCTCTCCACAAAGTCAGTCCGGGAGGAGCCGTCCAATGCTGTATAACTCACAGCGAAGCCATCAGGCAAATGTCCAGGCACTTCCTCTGGTGGAGTCCAAAACACCCACACACTGTTCTCCCCCACTGCACCAAGTGACAGAGAGAGGGGGGGCAGCAACTCTATGGCAAGAAGATGAAAATCATCACAATGATAAATTCTCCTAAACACAGTCCAACATTTCCAGCATGCAAGTTATTATTATACATACACTGCTTCTGCTGACATGACACGTCATACAACAGAAAGATCAAAGCTTTTCATCTCTTTCTACGACTTCAGCCTTCACCTTTGTCAGTGCACAATTTACTCTTTAAGAGCAATTGCAGGCAACAAGTGCAAGTAATCTGTGACCTAGTAATGTTATTCAGCAACTGCAATCAGAAAGTCCACTCAGTCTACTTTATTCAGTGTTCCCTGCAATCCATTACAGCAAATATTCTGAATGGAGCTCACAAGGTCAGTGGAATTAACCACTTCAATACTGGGCCCTTTCTCCCCATTCCTGCCCAGGCCAATTTTCAGCTTTCAGTGCTGTCACACTTTCAATGACAATTGTGCGGTCATGTAACACTGTACCCATATTACATTTTTATCATTTTTTTCACACAAATAGAACTTTCTTTTGGTGATATTTAATCACCACTGGGTTTTTCTTCGTTTCTGTTATAACATTTCGCAAATAAATAATCTTCCTTCATAGATTTAGCCCCGGTTCACACAGGGGCAGCACGACTTGCAGCGCAACTCTGTAAGGCGACCTGCACACGACTTCAGCGGCGGCTTACAAAATGACTTCTGTATAGAAGTCAATGCAAGTCGCCCTGAATTCGTCCCGAAGTAGTACAGGAACCTTTTTCTAAGTCGGAGCGACTTCAGTCGTTCCTATTAGAACGGTTCCATAGTACAGAACGGAACGCGACTTGTCAGGCGGCTAAGTCGCCTGACAAGTTGCCCTTGTGTGAACCGAGTCTTAGGCTAAACTGTATTCTGTTACAATTCTTTGGTGAAAATAACCCAACCCCATTAGTGTTTATTATTTATGGTATATATATATCTGAAAACTGATCAATCATGATGTACTAATGGCCTATCAACTGGTGTGGTGGTGATCAGGGACACTGACTGATGATAGTATGTAAAAAAAAAATAAAAAAAACAAAACCAAATTTTTTTTCTATTTGTTGTTATTTTTTTGTCTTTTTTTTATCACATTTGTTTTCTTTTCTTTTATGATTTTTTTTAACATGCTGTGACCAGAGCAATGCATACAATACCATAGTAATGTTGTACTACCCTGGGGGAGTGATCAGGATTTTTTTTTTCTTACACACTATGATTGCTTATACCAGTGAATTTCACTGGTATAAGCAACCATTTTTACTGTATGAAATGGATTTATTCAGTATCTACTATTGTGGTTAACTGTGATTGGCCACAGCTAATCACATGGTACAGATGGGCTGTGATTGGCCCTGTCTGTATCATGTGATCGTTGTGACCAATCTCAGAGATCAACACAATAGTACACAATGGATGACATGAATGAAAGCCATCCATTGTGTACAATTTGCATGTGATCTGCTGTTATTGGTCAGAGCGATCATATGGAACCAGCAACAGCCAGTACACTGATCGGTCAGCCGATCAGTGTCCACCAAACACAGCGGGTGACAGATTGTTCGCAGCGCGGCCCAGGAAGGATGTCATATGACTTACACCTGGAACGGCACGTGTCCCACCCAGCTGTCATTTGTCTGTAGGCCAGGTGGGAACTGGTTAAACATCCTAAAGCCTGTGCTAGTCTAAAGCTGGTCATACAGCGGTAGCTTTTTGAATGAATGCTTATATGAAAATCTCATCTAAACATTCGATAATGCCAACAGAGACTTGAGGAATGTTTTTCAAAAGTATTTTCAAATTTAATTTGCTTTTAACACTCGATTTCGGTATGAATGGAATTTCCCAAAAAAACACATACACAGGTGGAAATCTATTCACTCAAGAAATATTTTCCATTCCCTACTCCTTGAAATTTTCTCCACACTATGGTCAAAAACAATTGTTGATTTGACCCCACTAATGATTAGAAAATCCAATGAACATTCTGAAAACAAACATTTCAGAACAAAATTTTACTAGTGTATGGCCAGCCTAAGTTCCTCCTCTGCTTAATGTACCACCTATTACAATCAAAGTTTCAAATCAAGTTTTAATCTGATTGGTGGCTGTGAGAAGAGTCTAAACACTGCCACATTCTTCAGGCGGCTCTGCAGATGGTGCATTTGGAAACTCCTTTCCTACACCACAAACTGGGGTTTTCAGGTCACCAGTCATTGACAATAATAAGGAAGCAGGAGGATTGGTACCTGGTTTTAACACTGAATAATATACAAAAGCTAGGTTACAGTATGTACTGTTCCGTTCTGTTGTACAATGTGAAGTGAAAAATGGACAAAATTAATTCTTAAAAAATTGTCTGTTTTTCAGCTATAGATAGTACTCTGAGGATATTATTATACTACAACAATTATGAGGTGTAGCACAAATTTGTGGAAATCAGATTCACATTTCAGCTTACTGTAGTCAGGTAAGAGCTTAGTTTTGCATGGTAACTTTATCATCAACAGTCTTTGTGTTAACATAGTTAATGATGATAAGTCAATGTCTACCAGAAATATGGGAAGCTTCCAGGTGCTGGAGGCAGAGACTCAAACTCCTGGGAAATTACCTCTTTCACAAGTGATCCCAGTAAAGCCAGTCCGACATGTGCAGCTCACAGTGCCATCCGTACCAGACACACAGACGCCACGGCTGCCACATGGGTTCAAGAGGCATAAATCACTCACTATAAAACAAAAGGTTACTCTGGTTACAGTATGACCAGTTTTGTATTCAAATATGCGCTTACAAAGAACAGAAGAAATAATATCTGCTTTTCGCTTTGCTCCAGTTTTCCCTCTTTAATGTAGAATTCCCCATGTTTATATTGTAGTCTGACATGGAACACTGCAATGTTAAAGTGCCATGTATATAAAAAAGTAAAAGATACTTGTAAAGAAATGATCTTGCTGGAATATTTCAACCACATACTAAACTATATATATACTGTACATATACTGTACATAACGATGATAACAAGGATTTCACAAACTCGAAGCCAATAAATTATGCACCCATCTATAAGTCAGTAAGTGTAATCTGCATCCCTGCTGAATGAATGTTGACAAAACATCAAAGTACAGGACATTGAGATGCATTGTATTCTAGTCTAAAGCCTCGTACACACTACAAATTGACAGCTCAGGTCAGAGCTGCTGTACTAGGAAACCGATGTTAGTACAGCGATCTCCCCCTTCTGTGCTGTGTTCTGACTGGGGGATGGCCATTGGCTGTGAGAGCTGATCGGGAGCCGAGTGTCAGACCTTTTTCGATCATGACCCTTCGACAGAAGCCGGCTGAACAGCCGGCTTCTGTCAGACCGGCTGCCATATACACAGGCTTAATGTCGGACGGTTTCTAATGAACCTGCCGGTGCTGCCCAGCATTCAGCCCATGTGTATCAGGCTTAAGTCTGAGTGCAACCAGAACACTTTTGCAGTAGCAAGTAGAATGGTAACAATGCTTAATCCAAACTAAAAGAATGAAGGAAATGAGAATGTACATTAGTTTATCCAAACTTATCCAAACGTACAGTCTACAACCAAATGTGCGACCACCTCACTGAGAATAACCTTCTTGATCCCCTTCAGCCTGGATTTGGCCATCAACACTTAACATAAATTGTTCTCCTAAAACTCACAAACAATCTGCTAATGGCTAAATCCAATGTACACTACACTATTGTACTCCTACTCCTGGATCTCTCTGCTGCCTTTGGACTACCCCCTCCTCCTCAAAAAACTCCACGCCTTTGGTCTCAGTAACTGTACTTTTCCCTGGTTCTCATCCTACTTATTCAACCGCACCTTTAGCTTTCCTTACAATTCTACATCCTCCTCTCTTCTTCCTTTCTCTGTTACAGTCTCCCAAGGTTCTGTTCTTGGACCTCTTCTATTCTCCATCTACACCTTCTCCTTGGGTCAGGTAATAGCCTCCCATGGCT
The DNA here is from genome assembly GCF_042186555.1 of Aquarana catesbeiana. NCBI lineage: Eukaryota > Metazoa > Chordata > Amphibia > Anura > Ranidae > Aquarana > Aquarana catesbeiana. Next base: position 137,517,031 of record NC_133327.1, on the reverse strand, counting down.
TTCAATACCATCTCTATGCCGACAACACCAAAATGTATCTCTCTACCCCTCAGCTCACATCTTCAGTCCCCTCAGGTATCACTAATTTACTAACAGACATATCAGCCTGGATGTCACACCACTTCCTCAAACTCAAAATATCCAAAACCAAGCTCATAATATTTCAACCCGCATGTGCCTCTTCCCTTGATTTCTCTGTCAAGATTGATGGCACAACTATCAACCTGCATGCCAAGGTTCTAGAAATCTTGCCACCTCAACCTATGCAACATCTCCGAAATATGCCCCTTCCTAACCAATGACACCATAAAGCTCCTAGTTCACTCCCTGGTCATCTTTCGTCTCAACTACTGCAACTCTCTCCTCACGGTATTACATTTACACAGGCTATCCCCCCTTCTGTCCATCATGAATGCTGCTGCCAGGCTTATCCACCTTACCAACCGTTCAGTGTCTGTAACCCCTCTCTACCAATCCCTCCACTGGCTTCTGTTCACCCAACGAATTAAGTTCAAAATACTGACAACTTACAAAGCCATCCACAACTCTGCCCCCAGCTACATCACTAACCTTGTCTCAAAATAACAACCTAATCATTATCTTCCTTCTTCCCAACCGCCCAATACCTGCTGCTTTCTAGCTCCCTTGTCAGCTCCTCCCATGCTCACCTCCAGGACTTTTACTGAGCCACTCCCATCCTATAGAAATCACTACCCCAATCTGTCTGACTATCTCCTTCTCTGTCCACTTTTAGACGATCCCTGAAAAAACCCTTCTCTTCGGAGAAGCCTATTCTGCCCCCACCTAACATCTGTACTTTTATTTTCTCCATCAGCTCATCCCCCACAGCTATTAGCTTTTGTATCATTTGACCCTTCCTCTTAGATTGTAAGCTCTAACAAGCAGAGCCCTCAGATTCCTCCTGTATTAAATTGTATTGTAATTGTACTGTCTGCCCTCACTCATGTTGTAAAGTGCCGTGCAAACGGTTGGCGCTATAAAAATCCTGTATTATATTAATAATAATAATAATTAGTGGCATGCTGGGCGATAGGACGTTATATTAACACAGCACAGACACTCTCACCTGTCTGACAGTGATAGCCGTAGTATCCCCTAGGACACACACACAGGTACGAGCCTGCTAGATTCTCACAGATGCCCCCATTCTGGCACGGAGAGGAGTCACAGCCATCCAGCTCTGATAAAAACAAAAAAATAAGTATTTTAAACATCTGTGACTCCAGGTTTAAAAGTGAACCTATTTCATTTCCTATATGATTTTGTATCTGCCCTTATGTAAACATAAACGTTATAACTTAGTTTCTTAAGCATATTTGCCAATATGCAGCCTAGAAAATAATGGTTAGAAAAACTCAGATGCTTCTATCTTTGTAGGGGAGAAGCTCCTTGTGTTTGGACAGCTAGCTCTGAACAGAAGTTCCCTCTCTGTTTCATTTCCTAAATACAGGATCTAACATTTCCTAAAAGAGATACGTTTTTAAAGGTCCGCATTTTATGAAATATTTGAGGACATTGCTTTCCCCTAATTATTATGCTTAACAATAGTAAACATAGCAAAAAAACATTTTTGTTTGCTTCTCTGCATTAGCCTTTGTTAATTTGTAGTGGTCTATATAAAATGGACACGTCTTAGGACCAGCCTTGCGACAAACTAAAGCTTTAAAGAGGGCCTAAACCCAAAAACTAAGGTCCAGGCAAACAGGATTTTAGTGAAACCCTTCTGAAAGGATCTTTATGAAACATTTCTTTGTTTTCCAAGTCCCAGAATTTTTTCATCACAACAGAACGGTATTTTTGCAGTGTTTTCTGGCTGCTTATTTTTTATGCTTATATTCTTTTGGTTATAGGTCTCCTTTGGGGCTTGTTCAAACTATAAGTGGTGACCTGCGTTTTTCAACACTTCATAACTGAAGGTCCCTGCTACGGCACATGTTCTTTGTTTATACCACAACCCTGATGTGCGCATGTCTGCATTTTTCCGTACTGCACAGCAGCGCAACTCACTGCACTGCTGTGCAGTGACATGAATGAAGTGTCAATAAAGATGAAGAAAATCCTCCCAGAGCCAACGCTGTGCTAGCCTGCACATTGAAGAGCTGACTTTTTACCATGCAGGCTAGTATGAACGTGGCCTTAAACTAATTATAAGGTAATGGTTACTGTTCTTGTCATAACTATACAGTGTATTAAATGAAATCACAGTGAAAAAAAAACTGAAAAGCTAAGTACACATAAGCATACAGGTATACACAATTTTTAGACACAATAGTATATATTGTAAAGAAAAGTGTGCTTTGTTCCATTTTTTTTTTAACTCTATGTGCTGAATATGGACATAGTAACAAACACACACTTCCACCACATTCTATACCTTAATTAAAGGGATTGTAAAGGCAGAAGGTTTTTTATCTTAATGCATTATGCATTAAGGTAAAAAGCCTTCTGTGTGCAGCAGCCCCAATCAGCCCCCCCAAGGCTACTTTCACACTGGGGCAGTGGGGGCGGTAGTGGTAAAGCGCCGCTAGTTTTAGCAGCGCTTTACGGCTGTTATAGCAGCGCTTTTTGGCCGCTAGCGGGGCGCTTTTAACACCTGCTAGCGGCCAAAAAATAGGGTTAAAAGCGCCCGCTGTCCATTCATTCCAATGGGAAGGGGCAGGTGAGGAACGGTGTATGCACCGCTCCCGCACCTCCCCAAAGATGCTGCTTGCAGGTCTATTTTTCGTGTCCTGCAAGCGCACCACCCCAGTGTGAAAGCACTCGGACTTTTTCACTGGGGTGGCTTGAGAGGTGCTTTACAGGGGCTATTTTTAGCGCAAAAATGCCTGTAAAGCGCCTCAGTGTAAATGGGGTCTAATACTCACCTGAGGCCATCTCTAGCAAGTGAAGTTGCAGGAGGGTCTCATCTGCCCGGGACTCCCTTCCTCGTTGGCTGAGACAGCAGTGCAGCACCATTGGCTCCTGCTGCTGTCAATCAAAGTCAGTAAGCCAATGAGGAGAGAAAGGGGGTGGGGCTGGGGCTCAGTGTCTGAATGGACACAGGGAGCCGCGGCTCGGCTTGGGTGCCCCCATAGCAAGTTGTTTGCTGTAGGGGCACTCAACAGGAGGGAGGGGCCAGGAGCGCCGAAGATGGACTCAAGAAGAGGAGGATCCAGGTTGCTCTGTGCAAAACCACTGCACAGGGCAGGTAAGTATGACATGTTAAACAAGACTTTACAATCACTTTAATACCCTCATTCATCCATACAGTTCCATTTATTATTTCGTGGTATACTTAAAAAAAAAAAAAAAAAACAGGAATAGTGAGTGTGCTTTATATTATAACATGATCTGGTACACACATACCGTATTTCATTCATATCTGAATGCACAAAGAACTAGAGCATCCCTTGTCCATATGTTATATGGAAAATATATCAGAGACATCCTTACCAGTCTCACATTGTGTCCCAATGTAGCCCTCAGGACATGTACACAAGAATCCCCTGGCTAAATCCTGGCAGCTGCCTCCATTTTTACATGGTTCAGAGAGGCATTCATTCATCTCTGCAATTCAACAATGTGACATTTAAAATTGGAGTCATTAGCACCGACACATTCTACAGTACCTAATTTTTATTTCAGATACTTATATAGCGCCGTCAATTTACGCAGTGCTTTACATATACATTGTACATTCACATCAGTCCCTACCCTCAAGGAGCTTACAATCTAAGGTCCCTAACACACATTCATACATACTAGGGACAATTTAGACAGGATCCAATTAACCTACCAGCATGTCTTTGGAGTGTGGGAGGAAACCGGAGTACCCGGAGGAAACCCACGCAATTGTAAGCTCAGAACTGGTTTACATCAGTCCATGCCACAAAGAAACCTGGAGTCTAATATCCTTACATGTATATAACCAGACACCATAGGGCTTAGTGGAAGCTGAATAGTTTTTTTTTTTGTGTTGTTAGAGAAAAACAGGACTTTTGACTTACCAGAAAATCCCTTTCTTGGAGTTTAATAAGGTACATAAGATCGGAGGGAATTATGAGATAACTTTGTTTTACTGCTGCCTACAGGAGAATTGAACACTAGAAAAAAGCTCTAATGCCTCGTACACATGAGCGGACTTTCCAGCAGACTTGGTCCAACGGTCTTTCCTGAAAGGACGGACTTGCCTACACACGACCGGACTTTCCGGCAGGCTAAGTCCACCCCTCTTTCTGACGGACTTTCGCCGGAGTTACGGCGGACTTTCAGAATGAACGGACTTGCCCACACACGGACAAGTCCGTTCATTTTGAACGTGACTCGGGTACGATGGGACTAGAAAAGGAAGTGAATCTCGCCACTTTTATTGGCGAGATTGACACCTTGCGAGCCCCGTCGCGGGGCATACCAGGCCCTTAAGTCTGGTATGGATTATAAAGGGAACCCCCTACGCCGAAAAAACGGCGTGGGATCCCCCCTAAAATCCATACCAGACCCCGATCCGAGCACGCAGCCCGGCCGGTCAGGAAAGGGGGTGGGGACAAGTGAGCGCCCCCCCCCCCTGAACCGTACCAGGCCGCATGCCCTCAACATGGGGGTGGGTGCTTTGGGGGAGGGGGGCGCCCTGCAGGGCCCCCCCCAAAGCATCTTGTCCCAATGTTGATGAGGACAAGGGCCTCTTCCCGACAACCCTGGCCATTGGTTGTCGGGGGGCTTATCGGAATACGGGAGCCCCCTATAATAAGAGGGCCCCCAGATCCCGGCCCCCCACCCTATGTGAATGAGTATGGGGTACATGGTACCTCTACCCATTCACCTAGGGAAAAAGTGTCAAAATAAAACACACTACACAGGTTTTTTAAAATAATTTATTAGACAGCTCCGGGGGGGTCTTCCTCCGGCTTTGGGGGTCTTCTTCCGGCTTCGGGGGTCCCTCCGGTTCCTCTTCTCCCGGCGTCCAGTTGGTTCTTCTCCGCTCTCTGGGGCCTCTTCGACCAGTGTTCCAGTTCTTCTGATGGCTCCTCGCTGTCTTCATGCCGCTCTTTTGCCAGCAGAGGCCCGGACTTCTGGCTTCTTGTCTTCTTCCCTCTTCTCCAGATGTTGACACTACAGTCTCTCCGGCTGGACTGCTCTCTGAGCGCTCCGCTGTGACTTATATAGGCGGAGACCCTGCCCCCTTATGCCGTCACAGTCCCTGGGCATGCTGGGACTGTGACGTTTTAGGGGGCGTGGTCAACATCACCCGGCAGAAAAATTGGAACACCGAGAGAAGAGGCCAGAGAGAGCGGAGAAGAACCAACCAGACGCCGGGAGAAGAGGAACCGGAGGGACCCCCGAAGCCGGTAGAAGACCCCTGAAGCCGGAGGAAGACCCCCCCGGAGCTGTCTAATAAATTATTTTAAAAACCTGTGTAGTGTGTTTTATTATTGACACTTTTTCCCTAGGTAAATGGGTAGGGGTCCCATACTCATTCACATAGGGTGGGGGGCCGGGATCTGGGGGCCCTCTTATTATAGGGGGCTCCCGGATTCCGATAAGCCCCCCGCCTGCAGATCCCGACAACCAACGGCCAGGGTTGTCGGGAAGAGGCCCTTGTCCTCATCAACATGGGGACAAGGTGCTTTGGGGTGGGGGGCCCCCAGGGCACCCCCCTCCCCCAAAGCACCCACCCCTCATGTTGAGGGCATGCGGCCTGGTACGGTTCGGGGGGGGCGCTTGCTCGTCCCCACCCCCTTTCCTGACTGGCCGGACTGCGTGCTCGGATCGGGGTATGGTATGGATTTTAGGGGGGACCCCACGCCATTTTTTTCAGCGTAGGGGGTTCCCTTTATAATCCATACCAGACCTAAGGGCCTGGTATGCCCCGCGCTCGCCGCAATAGGAAAATGTGTTTTTCCTATTGCAGCGAGCGGGAGATGCAATACCCTGCCCTTGCGTCGTATCTGGTCCGTCAGACCAGCATACAGACGAGCGGGCTTTCCGTCGGACCAGCATACAGACGAACGGACTTTCCGTCAGGAACCAAGTCCGACGGAAAGATTTAAAACATGTTTCAAATCTAGGTCCAGCGGACTTTTGGGGAAAAAAAGTCCGCCGAAGCCTACACATGATCGGATTGTCCGGCGGACTCTGGTCCGCCGGACCAAGTATACCGGAAAGTCCGCTCATGTGTATGCGGCATTAGTCAGCCAAGCATAACCTCTCCACTTCCATTATGCTCCATTTTTCTTGAAAACCAGCAATAGGAGTATCATGAAGACAGAGCAGTGTGGAACATGAACTAAAAAAAAATTTCACCATATTTTAAATATCCTGTTTTTTTTATTGTATAACTAAAGACAAACCTTTTACTTTTCATTTTGAAAAGAGTGGGAAGGACAGAGAATGGGATTAGATTTACCATCTCTTTTTTGTCCTGTTGGCCATTATCACTGAAAGTGAAGGAAAATTCTCAAATTTTGAGTGGTCACCCAAATGGGAATAGAGGGTAAATCTTCCAATAGGGACAATTTTGGTAACCCTGGTGACTACCAGGGATTTCCCTTACTTTGGAGAGATTTCCTTTCTCTTTCATTTTTGGATAGGACATAGGAAGTAAAGGAAATCGCCGCAAGGGGACAGAGATGGCAAAAAACCTGACATGGGTCCAAAATGAAAAAAGTTTTGGCTTCAGTTTTTGGAGACAACCGTGACATCCCAAAGCTGTCTAACTGGGGAATGTGAAACATAGCAAACAACTTGCTATCCAGCCCACAAAACAGGAGGTGAAAACTGGGGTCAATCTTCAGCTTAAGGAGCTGCTTGAAAGACCTTATGTCTCCACGTGGCAGAGAAGGCCTAAGAAAGACTAAGGTGGCCTTGCAAATCTGGGAAGCAGAGGCCTGATTCAGAATAGCCCAAAAGTCACTTACTATTCTAGTGGTGTGCACATTGAAAGGGATGGATGGAACATTTTTCTTTCTACTTAAAGGCCTAAATGAGACCAAGAGACAGACAGTCTGAAAGAAGATGTAACTGAAAGATAAATTTGAACAGCTCATGCTACATCCAAACAATGGAGGCAAATATCCTTGGGATGCATCGCAGGAGGACAGAGGGACAGAAGTACAATGTCCTGATTAGGGTGAAAATGAGAAACCATCTTGGGAAGAAAAAGGCTCTCAACCCCAAAACAACCTAGTCTATGTGGAGTAAAAAAAAAGGATCTTTGTGAGAAGGCTGCTAAAAAAGACATACAGTATGTTTCGCAGAGGTGATGAAAATAAGGAAAGCCACTGTGGGACTCAAAGTAATCAGGGGAATATCCCTGGTAAGTTCAAAGGGCAGTTTTTGAAGACCCGAGAGAACAATGTTGGGATCCCAGAGTCACTGGACACTGAAGTCACTATAGATTTGCAGTAACAACGGGCTGATCGTCGGAGTTCCATGTGGTTATTTGCAAAGTGTAAGCAGCAGTGAGTAGATGCCTCCTACTTGATGAATGGCAGGAAAGCACGGACTAACCCACTTAGCATATGACATCAGCCCTCACTCCCTCAGTGCTAACCTCTTTACAATAGGTGGAAAGCGATACCCTGTGCTTAATCTGATTGGTCATCTCACAGAGAGAATCATCAGAGATAGTACGCATGCGGAGGCAATGCAAATGGTTATAGATCTGGAAATCGCTCCACATATAACTTGTTAACAGAATGGGGTCTGGAAGTGCCTTACATAGAGATTGTCACATGCAATATCCAGTCCAGTGAGGTCCAGTCACAACTGTCCATAAACTAGGCCGAGGGTGGCCATGCCAGATAGCTACAATTGTAAAGACCAGCTCTAGCATAGATGTAGAGGAGTCTTGGTTGAAGGAAAATAATTAGAAAATTAAGAAAATAAATGCTGGAAAAAGAATAGGTTGGTCTTTTTAACAACAGAGCTGAAAAAAGACATCCATCCAAGCAAATAACTGGGGCATGTTGGTAGTAGGAAGGGTTATGCTGGGCTGGCCTACAGATTGTTTGCCAGTGTCCAATCCTCCTGTAAGAGGCAGTATAATGTGATAGATTTCCCTCAAAGCTAGAGTATGGGAAAGATTAGTGCAGTGCAAACACATTGAAAATATACAAACTCCATTCACTGAATTCCAGACCTCATTGCTGCAAGGCCATTTTGCAAACCACCTAATCTTAAAACACAGAAAACTATAAGAGCCTATTCACAGCTATATGATTTATTGCATGTCAAGGTATATACAAAGGCTACATCAAGCAATTGTGTTTAGGTGTTAAAGGACCATCTCCAATCACACTTTTTTGTGTATAAAGAACCCCCCACCTTTAATTTCACGTCTCAGTACATATAAGACAACATTAATCTTTCTTACCTATTTGCATATGTATTATGTGTTGTTTCAACACAGACATCTTTCATTAGAAGGGCATCAAACCCAACATCAATGCTAATGTTCCACCTGCTCAGTTATCACACTAGGACACCCACTACAAATTTGCTCAAATGAGTATAAAACTGGAGGGAAAAAAATCTGTGTTGCCCATAGTATCATCAAGGCTTTATTATGTAGCCTGTGCTAGAAATATCAGCTGCAGTACCTCAAATGTTCTGTCTTCAATTATAAATCAGCCCCAGTGCTGTTTTGATTTTCAAATGAAAGTTGACACATTTTCATTATATCATAAATACACTTTCTCTACAATTTATGAATTATAATATGAAGCTCACCAACAATATAATTTTATTGCCAGATTAGTGCTTACCTAATTCGCAATGTTTACCAATATATCCTTCTGGGCATTCACACAGGAAATGGGAAATGCGATCCTTGCACACTGCACCATTTTGGCATGGCTGTGATTCACACTCATCAATTTCTAAATCACAAAAAAGAGGTACAAGCTTTAGTACAGTACCATATGTGCTTTGTTCAGTCTCTCTAGGCCCTCAACATGGATAATCTCCTACCCTCACACTGTGGTGCCTCACTCCACATTCCATCCTCACTGCAAACACGAGTGTTGTTTGGCATGCTCATTATGTAGCCATCATTACAATGATATTCAGCTCTACCACCTGGCCATGTTGATGTCACCACCACCCGGGCATATTTCACATGTTCTGGAGGTCCACAGTCCAACTCTGCTATAAAGACATCATAATGCAATAGTGTCAGTAATATCTCAAACTAATGGGTGTTTATCAAATATGTTCTTGAGTGTCCAGAATGACATTCAAATAAATGACAGACAGTGTAATATTAAAGTGGTTGTAAAGACTAAAGGTTATTATCTTAACGGATTATCTCCATTAAGGTAAAAAACCTTTTACATGCAGCTACCCCCTGCCCCCCCTAAATACTTACCTGAGTTGGATCACAGTCCATCACTGTGCCCCCTAGAGGATCCTTGGGCAAGGAGCAGTTTCTGCCACTCAGATAACTTCCCACTGGCACCAGTAATATTTTTTGCCATCTGAAAGAGGGGGATTCTTCCAAATGGCCTCAAATGTAAGGATCATTCTTCCAACTGGCCATCACACTAATGTATTGTACGCTGTAGATAAAGTAACTATTAGCGGGGTTCCCTGTCACTGGAAAGCTATTTCAAGGGTCCCTCAATGTTAAAAAGGTTGAGAAAGGCTGGTCTATAGTATCGGCACAGATGCACTTTAAGCAAAAAAGTTCAAATACAGAAACTGTTAAATAATATGTTTATATTGGTTATGATGTTCAATACATAATAAACTCTGAGAACAGATCCGGGTGGATATTTCTTAAAATCACCACCAAAAATGAACCTTTTATTCCTGTTCAGTAAGTTGAAACCAGTGTTTCTCAACCAGGGTGCTGTTTGGGTTTCTCTAGGTTGCTGTGAACATGGAACAGTTTGCCAGGATCGTGACATGCTTTTCCCTGGTGCAGGCGGGCCATCTCCAAGCACCTTACTAATCAATGAAACTTTAGGGCCAGGGTGCACAACATCATTCATTGCTATGGCTCACCACCACCATGGCAACGCATGATGCAGATCCAGGGCAGACAGCATGCAGTGTCATCCCCAGCATTCAGGAGAGGACAGAAGTGCACCTCCTTCCAGACCTACTCTGCCTATCAGAACAATGAAGGGAGGGTTTCTGGTGTGATGGGGGGATTCTAATGGGAAGGGAAGGGGGGAGAGCTTCTGATGTGATGGGGGACTCTTATGTAATAGGGGGAATCCACCTGCTAAAACTTAGTAAATGTGTGGACAGAGGACCAGGTAGCGGCCTTACAGAATTGAACAACATAAGCTTGAGGCTAAATCATTCAGGAAACACTAACACTTTTGGTGGAATGAGGTTGAGCAGGAAAGGAGGAACCTTGCCTTAAAGGTAATGAGCCTGATAGATTAGTTGATGAGTCCACTATGAAATAGTGGATCTAGAAGCAGTCTGCCACCTGCGAGTACCCTCAGGCAAAACAAACAGAGTTAGACTGCCAAAACAAACACAAACCTAATCCAAAGAATGAGGAACCTTCTGCTTAAGGTGCTTAGGATTAGGACAAAAAATATTGTAAGAGGTGATGCAGGTGGAAAGAAGAAACCACCTTAGGCGAAAAAGAGGACTGAGGCCTCAACACGATCTTATCTCAGGGAAGGATTAGGAATGGTTTCTTTGCAGGAAATCCTTTGAGCCAAAGTATTGGCAACCCCAAAAAACAAATTTGTAACAAATATCTTGGATGGGTTCAAAAGGAGGCTTCTGTAAAACAAACAACACCAAATTAAGGTCCCATGGAGTCAAAAGGGACCGAATCCATGTCACACCCTTCACAAAGCCTTCACCAAAGAATGAGATGCAATAGGTCTCTGTAACAGAATGGCCCTGGACAACATCTGACCTTTGATGGTACTTAAAGCCAGAGATGTCTCCATATCCAACTGGAGAAAAGCCACAATGCGCCCAGAAGCCAGTCTTGGTCCTGACACAATGTTTAGAAGATCTGGGCCTAGTCCTGGACAAGCGCATTCAAGGGTGTTACCTCCACAAGAGAAGTGCCTGTCTCTATATTCTGTATGCCCTATGTACCCTAGGTAGAGCAGCAATGCCACAACTGGCAGTGATGGTCCTCCGTGGCAAACTGCAGAAACTGTTGGTGAGGCTGGAAAATCATAATGTGTAGACAGGCATTCTTGATGTCTGCTGATGTCAGGAAGTCCCCCCGCTCAAGTGGAGCAATCACTAACCAGGTGGATACCAACCTGAATTCCTGCACCCACAGGAATGTGTTGGTATCCTTGAGATCCATAATAAGCTGGATGTCTCTGGCTTGGGAACCATAAAGAAGTTGAAAAAGAAGCCTCGAAAACCTCTCTCCTTCTGGCATGGGAACGATGACACCCTGATACAGCAACACTTGGAGTGCTGCAAAGAACACCACTTTTCTCCTTGGCTCCAAAGAGACATTTGAGCACATAAAGCATGGAGGGGGAAAGCTTGGAGCTCCAGCTTGTATCTGTAGATACCACACTGCAGACTAATTTGTCTGTAATTCCTCAGTCCATAAGGCTGGTTAGGCTAACTATGCATCCCCCCACCCATGAGAGTGGAGGCGCCCATTCACTGGGAAGAGGACTTTTCCCTGTGCTGGAAGGCTTTGGGTTCCAGTTCCTCTTACAGAATTGTGAGGCAGGCTTCTTCTTTAGGCGTGGGCCTGTAGTTGATGAAAGAAATGCTTCCTGGAATCCAAAGAAGGCACCAGTTTCATTAGCTTCTTCAACAGAGGCAATAGTATACTTTTACCAAATCAATTTCAAAGGGTAGCCTCTCACGTTGCTTCTTACAGAGAAGTTCAGCTGAGCGGCATTTGAATTATAGGAGTCTCCACATATGGATGGTCTTCACACCCAGTCTCAAAGTTGCCAGAATCTTCCAAGGCATCAACCCATAAACTTAAAACCCTTGGAAAATCCTCCAGGTACTGACCAATGGCAGGATCCTCAGTATCAGATTACCCAAACTTTGAGCAGTTGGTAGACTCCCACCAAAGCCACTGACAGCTGCAGAACTGCTCATACGAAAGAAAAGGATACCTTAAAGAGGCCTCAAACTTCTTATCTATAGCTTACTTAGGCTCGGTTCACACTGCCACGACTTGGGATCCAACTTGTGAGACCTCAAGTTGCGTGACATGTGAAATCCCATTTTAGTTGATGAAAGCTGTCTTAATTAGCACTACTGAAGTCGCTCCGACTTAGAAAAGGTTCCTGTACTACTTCAAGGCGACTTCTATCCATCTTGTGCCCATAGACTTTAATGGATGTTGCCTCCAAGTCGGATCCTCACATTAATTGATGTGATTTGTATCCGACATTACAGGAAGATTACCCAGACATTCCCTGAAGTTGCTTCAAAATCACGCTGAAGTTGTGCCGAAGTTGCCTGGCAAAGTAGCACTATAAGTCGTGCGACTTTCAGGTCACAGCAGTGTGAACCGAGCCTTAAAGACCAGAACCTCATCCACTGAGACCATTGGTCTTATTCAGGTAGGAAATGGCCAGAACTATGGCCAGAGAGAACTCAACCTCCATGGGGTACTTCTGGGTGAACCATTTTGGTGTGTAAAAGCCTCAAAAAGAGCCCAATTGGCATACATTACTTCCTGCAAATGAGGATGCACAGGAAACCCAGGAAACAGGTAAAGGCAGGGATTCAGAAATAATCTGACCCTTAGGGGAACCATTGTAAGGCAAACTTTGCAGGGGGCCCCCTCTACATAGCAGAGAGTTTAAGAAACCCACCCTACCATTCTCCTCCTACTTCTCTGCCTGCAATCTCCAATGGCTCTTTGAGACTCAAAGAAATGGGGGCGGCCATCCATCTGACCGAAATGTTTGCCTAAAGCCAAGACACAAGGTGCCAAGCAAGGCCAATACTTGCCAGAGGACCACTGGAACTGCTGCTGCTGGACCGCTGGTGCCCCTGGTCAGAGGATAAATGTGTATAAACAGTAGGGGTTCAGGGAGCGCTGGTACATGTGGTCCAGCCATCACATCGATCCAAAATGGTGCTGGTGCATGTGCAGACAAACCGTCATGAAGGCTTGCGTGCACGCTCTGTCACTGTTCCTCCTCTTTTGAACACCTCCATAAGCAGTCTCTTGCCTGCTTTAGAACAAGCAGCCACATTAGAACAAGCAACCATGCAGAAAAAAAGGGGAAACATTTCCAAGGGGGAGCTCCAACACTTACACAGGGGGACAGACAGGACTGTACCCATCAAGCCCCCAGAGGGCTTTCAGGAATATGACTTGCCCATACAGGATCACTGCCCTGGACCTGTAGAGCACCCCACCAGCAACTCACCCACTACTATGCAGAAGAGCGCACACACCAGCTCCAGTGCTGCCCCTGTTTTTCCAGTGCAAGGCCCGGGTAATGTCTCCCTGTGCCTCAGGGCCAGAGGCCATGATCCAGATAAAGGCTTTCTTCCTCTCCCTAAGGGAGTATTGGAATGGGCTTGTGAAGCAATAGGCAGTCACCCACAGAAAAAACCTTCAAGAGACCTCAAAGGAACATATATTACCTAAGGACACTAGCACAAAAATGAGGATAAGCTGCACTGGGAGGGGTTATGCCTGGGCAGGGAAGCCTGCTATTTTTGGCCAGTGTCCCTTAAACCAAAGGTGGCAGCATAACCCAATGTCATGAATATGAAGTGTCCTGTTAGGTACAATTAAGAAATCACTATTTCAAGTTAAAAAAGAACAATTCCACAAGTATGTGACATGTCTGTATGTAAATTCAATGTTTTGATGAAAATATAATCACATTATAAAATAACAAAGGCAGTCAAAAAAGCACATGCTATTCGTGACATTGCCATTAGTCACACTAGAAGACCTTGTGGATTTAAGCCATTTTGAAGGCTAGCTGATTTTCCACTCTCCTTGTCCTCATTAGCATTTTATGCAGACAGCAGTTCTGGGCCCTCTGTCCTATTAATTGGCTGCTCAGGCACCGACAACCAATCAATATGAGTGCAAAACACAGTCAAATTGTTGCTCAGGCTAGGCAACAGAAGTTACAACAGTGACAACAAAGTGAGTCCAGAACTGCTATTTGGTAAGTGCAAGTAAAACATTAGAGAAGAGAGAGAGTGAAATAGGCCAGCTTTCAAAATTACTGTAGGCCTACTTTGGTAAAGCTCATTAAAACAGAAATAACAGGGGTTGGTACAGAAACCAATCTACCCATTCTTTTGCTTCAAGATTCAACCTTCCCCGCTCTCCTGCTCATGCAGACTTTATCAGCAGCTGCATTATTGTCTTACATACATTTACTGACCTGGGAATACAATTAAACATAACTCTGTATAAAATAATATAATATGAAAACTGAAAATATATACACAGTAAATAGAACCCTTGGCTAGTTCTTCTTTTCAGTAACTTAACCTGCCTAAAAGTACAATCAATTTTAACACAACTGTGCCCCACATTGTCTTGTGGAGAAAGTACTTTGACACTACACTTCATGTGACCATAAAAAAGTAGAATGAAATCTCAAAACTACGTCCTGGGGTGGCAATCATAGAAAGAAACCATGTTGAATTCCTGTTTACCCTTCTCGCAGTGTCTTCCAGAGAAGTGGGGTGGGCAATCACACTTGTATTTGCCAAGATAATGGAAACACGTGCCGCCATTGTGACAAGGACCTGATGAACAGGGGCCTCTCATGCCTAAATTGGAAAGAGGAAGCAGATCTGTCAACTAAATAGGCAAACGTATGAGTAAATCAAGCTCATGTACTGCTAAAAATGTGCCTCCGCTTATTTTTCTGTCTGAAACGTCCTTTACTCACCTGTTTCACAGTGTTTCCCAGTAAATGGATAAGGACAAACACAGTAATACTCCTCGCTGACTTCCTTACATGTTCCTCCATTCCGGCAAGGGAACAGACTGCACAGAGCCGGCTTTACTGAGAGAGAAAGGAGACAGAAATACAGGAGAGAAAATATGACACATTGCATTTAACCCTGAGATACTTTGAACTGTGACAACTGGGTGTAGCATAAAAAAAAGTCCTCCAGACCAGAGGTGTTCAACCCATGGCCCGTGGAGCCCTCTGATGTGGCCCGTAACCTCAAAACAGGGAAGCGCATTCCTAGGGTTGGCAACTTGTTGATCGGGATCTGGGCTTGCTGACCTATTATCCCAGAGCAACATAGTGTAGTGAGCCGGCACCAGCAGCAGAGGGAGCAGGTGGCTTCAGAGGGAGCAGGAGTAGCATAAGCCGATGCTTCCTCAGTAGCACCAGCTGCTGTCCCAGGCGGAGTGATACCAAGCCTGGAGAGCAATGCCAGCAGCAGCTGCAAAAGGAAAAGAAGGTCAGTGTATGAAACAACACATACACTGGGCATAATAGCTTTTGCAGTGGACATATTAGCACCTATAAAAGGGTTAACTACTATTAAACTGCTTTCACACTGATCCGCAGGTGCAGCACAGTGCACGTGCGGCTTAGCTGTGCTGAGCCATAGACTTCTATTATATCCTACAGGTTTGGTGCTCTTTCTGAAAGGACACCACAACTGCTCAATGCAGTAGTTTTGGTGCGCTTTCAGAAAGTGCACCAAACCTGCAGGCTATAATAGAAGTCTATGGCAAAGTGCAGCTAACCCACAGGAAAGCCGCAGGTGCAGCGCAGTTGAGGGTAAACCACAGCACACCAGTGTGAAAGCAGCCTTATAGGCGGCTCTGGACAGTAAGAGCCCTTTCACACTGGGGCGGTGCAAGCATTGTATGCATTAAGATAAAAAGCCTTTTGTGTGCAGCAGGCACCCTCAGCCCCCTAACACTTACCTAAGGTCCCTCTCTGTCCAGCGAAGTCCACAACTGTCTCAGACCTCCGATTTTCCTTCCTGATTGGCTGAGATACAGCAGCAGTGCCATTGGCTCCCGCTGCTGTCAATCAAAGTCAGTTAGCCAATCAGGGAAGAGAGGGGGCAGGGCGGGGGCGGACCGCAGCTCCGTGTCTGAATGGACACACAGAGCTGTGACTCAGCGCAGGTGCCCCCATAGCAAGCTGCTTGATGTGGGGGCACTGAACAGGAGGGAGGGGCCAGGATCACAGAAGAGGGACCCGAGAAGAGGAGGATCAGGGCTGCTCAGTGCAAATTCACTGCACAGAGCAGGAAAGTATAACATGTTTGTTATTTTTATAGAAAAAAAAGAGCCTTTACAATCACTTTAAATGGTTCTCGCTCTTTGAAAGGTTGAGCACCCCTGCTCTAGGCCATTTACATACAAAAGATATAAACCTGTCATTTTCTTTCAATATATCCTTCCTTCTATTTGCTGGAAAATAAAACCTTGGGCTAGAAGCCTGCAAATGTTATTAGCCTATGAACCACAAAAAATATATATATTTTTTAAATGACTTACAATTTGTGTTTATTAATATTTAAATTGGTTCAGCCTATCCCCTGAAGATGTCAGTCTGACAAAACATGTTGGGGATGGCTTGTTCGTGACATCATCACATACTGGCACTGGTCTGCACTGTTTGCCAGTCTGATCTAGCGTCTTTCAGCCTTCTACAATAGTATTTCATGTAAGAAACTTATTTTTTTCTGCTATTTTGCACCTTTTTTAATGTGAATGTGGACACTAATTTTTACTACATAAAAAGAGAGATTTTTAAGCATATTTCCTGATGAGAGATTAATTATTTTTTATCCTTTGGTGACCGGTTGTTAAGGGCGTTTGTATGCTTTGGTGAAGTTGTCCTTGACCATGATGTATTGAGCGTATTATGACCATTTATAATGACAGTCCATCTAATCTGATAAGAGGCTCTTTTAACCGTGTCACAGGGTGGTGGAATCTCCTCCATTGGTGGATTATATTGCACTAGTTGATGAATGGGGATTTCTATTTACACTATGTGGATTGAATTCTTTCCTGGAAGAAGGATTTCTAAAGGACTGTGTTATTTATCTTTCTTTCTGGATGCACTCTTTATGGACGCTTTAATATTTTGTTTATTTACATTTTTATACAATTTTTATTGTAGGTCACATGTTGGTAATTGAATCTTTATTAGCACTGCATTTTGTTTGCACTATTTGATTGGTTATCACATAGCGGCTGCATGTTCTCATAGATTGGTGACCTAGCTCGGATTTCATTTGTCTTTATTAATATTTAAACTGTATTAAAATGCTATGAATGACAGGATTTTGCTTTGGCTACATGCAGTATATCATGCAGCAAGTATTGCAATCAAGAGACAAGACAGCAGCTGAGAGAATGCTAGGAGTCAAGCCAAAGGTAACTGAGAGACACACACATATACCTCCTGAACCACTGGGAACCTGTTATGCAATTTTCTTGTGTAGATATGTGTAATATACACCATTAACAGCATCTACATATTAATTATACAGTATGTACAAAATCTGAATAGTTTTCAAAATATCACATTTTACAACATTTTAAAATGTATAATATATTCAATAAATCCTGATCAATATGAGGGAATAGCTTGTGCTGGTTGCTCTGAGTAAAAAGTAGCATTTCAGAAATTCATAGTGTACCCACATGTATAATTATGTACTCTGTCAGGTCCTTAAAGGTTTTAAGCCAGAAGGTCCTGAGTAAAAATCAATCAGCAGTCGTCAGCTGTTACTGTATGTCTACTTTACAGATATGCTTGACTTTTATAGTGCAAGTGTGTGGCCTATAACATTTCCAGGATCTTCCATTCTATTACTAGATTCGGGGTACTTTGTCACAGTAAGCACTATATGACCATATAGTGTGACCAAACCCCCGTATTTTTTGAATATGTTCAGGTGTTTTTAAATAGCCTTGCAGGAAATGTCATTCTTGTATGTGTGCGCTGTAAAATATTTTGTAGTGTTTGTAGGTCTTATAGCAGCACCATCTTGAATTTAAACGCATTGTACAGTGTGCCCCCCAAATATGTTCTTGTATATTGTAATAGACCCTGACCAGGTTTTTTGGGCTGGAGCACCCCTCCCCCTCCTCATTACCTCTTATTTAGTGGCCACCAGTGCATAGGATGTATCCCCTTCAGTTCTCCCACATATAGGAGTTCAGCTCCCATGGTTGAGACAGAGGATCTTCCATTCTATTACTAGAGTAGGACCCACTAATTCGGGGTACTTTGTCGCAGTAAGTGGGCTTAGCACTATATGACCATATAGTGTGACCAAACCCCCGTATTTTTTGAATATGTTCAGGTGTTTTTAACTAGCCTTGCAGGAAATGTCATTCTTGTATGTGTGCGCTGTAAAATATTTTATAACATTTCCAGACCAGAAAAACAGGCAAGTAGCTCACCTTTCTCACATGTTCTCCCATAAAAGCCTTGAGTGCACACACAGGAATATGTATCTTCATGTGATTCACATCTCCCACTATTCAAGCAAGGGTCAGAGTCACAGGGAGAAGGCATTGCTGGAGTGAACAAAGGCAGGCAGTGACCAAAATGAAAGAAATATTTTACTCACAAAAACCTAATTACATTGAAATTATATTCTAAAAGAGATCAAAAGAAGGTAGTAAACAGAAAAACAGCTGTGATTAGCTCCAGAGAATAGTCAGTTTTGGTACCTGTGCAAACAATGGGGATGGTTTTTAGTGCCAAGGTCTCAGTGCTCAGTATAGGAATGCTGTATTTTGGTGTTGATATTCAGGAACTAATAACAAGTGTAATTTATTGCACAGAAGCTTTCAGGCTAAAAAGACTTTAATTGGACATCATAAAATTCATACAATCTACAGTAAAACCTTGGATTGAGAGTAACTTGGTTTGAGAGTGTTTTGCAAGAGAAGCAGTATAAGAGTATAAAAGAGAAGAGAGGCACCTCTAAATGTAGCAATATGGTTACATTTAGGCTACTTTCATACTGGGGCAGGGGGGCATCAGCGGTAAAGTGCTGCTAATTTTAGCGGCGCTTTACAGCTGTAATAGCGGTGCTTTTCGGCCGCTAGCGAGATGATTTTAACCCCTGCTAGTGGCCGAAATAAAAGGTTAAAAGCGCCCGCAAAGCGCCGCTGCCGAATCGCTTTGCAGGCGCTTCGGCAGCGGTGCTAATTGATCCCAATGGCAGGGGCGGTGTATGCACTGCCTGAAACATGCTGCTTGCAGGACCTTTTCTAGCGTCCTGCAAACGCACCGCCCAGTGTGAAGGCACTCAGGCTCTCACACTGGGGCTACAGGGGAGGCGTTTTTCCAGATGCTTTACATGTGCTATTTTTAGCCCAAAAGTGCCTGAAAAACGCCTCAGTGTGAAAGGGGTCTTAATGAAGGTACAACATTGAGCACACTCACATGGTTGATGATTAAAACAGGTACGTCTAAGTATGCAGGCATCTGGGGTAAAGCTGTCCACATAGACCATCATCCGCACTGCCGACGATGTCATCCCTTCCACGCTGCGCACTTCGCTTTCATATCACTCTACTGCAGGGTAGTCTTCTCAGTCATGTCTGCAGACTGACAGCGGTGAGAGCTGGCGGTGTGGGGGATAGTCTATGTCAGTGATGGCGAACCTTGGCACCCCAGATGTTTTGGAACTACATTTCCCATGATGCTCATGCACTCTGCAGTGTAGCTGAGCATCATGGGAAATGTAGTTCCAAAACATCTGGGGTGCCAAGGTTCACCATCACTGGTCTATGTAGACAGCTTTAACCCAGATGCCTGCATACTGAGAAGTGCCTGTTTTAATCAACCATGTGAGTTGCTAAATGTTGTACTGTACCTTCATTAACCACTTCAGCCCCGGAAGGATTTACCCCCTTCCTGACCAGAGCACTTTTTGCTATTCGGCACTGCGTTGATTTAACTGACAATTGCGCTGTCGTGCGATGTTGTACCCAAACAAAATTAACGTCCTTTTTTTCCCACAAATAGAGCTTTCTTTTGGTGGTATTTGATGACCTCTGCAGTTTTTATTTTTTGCGCTATAAACTAAAAAAGAGTGACAATTTTTTAAAAAACGCATTTTTTTTTACTTTTTGCTATAATAAATATCCCCCAAAAATATATAAAAAAAACAATTTTTTTCCTCAGTTTAGGCCAATATGTATTCTTCTACATATTTTTGGTAAAAAAAATATTGCAATAAGTGTATATTGATTGGTTTGCGCAAAAGTTATAACATCTACAAAATAGAGGACAGTTTTATGGCATTTTTATTTTTAATTTTTTCTTATTAGTAATGGCGGCGATCTACGATTTTTATCGGGACTGCGACATTATGGCGGACACATCGGACATTTTTTACACTATTTTGGGACCACTGTCATTTATACAGCAATCAGTGCTATAAAAATACATTGATTACTGTGTAAATGACACTGGCAGTGAAGGGGTTAACCACTAGGAGGCGATGAAGGGATTAAGTGTGTCCTAGGGAGTGATTCTAACTGTGGGGTGGCTACAACACACATGACAGCGATCACTGCTCTCGACGACAGAGAGCAGTGATCTCTGTCCTGTCACTAGGCAGAATGGGGAAATGCCTTGTTTACAAAAGCATCTCCCCGTTCTACCTCTCCGTGACACGATCGCGGGCACCCGGCGGACATCAAGTCTGCAGGACCCGCGGTCACGGAGAACGCGGCGGGCGCGCCTTCTTAAAGGGGACGTACCTATACGCCCTTTTGCCCACCAGCGCCATTCTGCCGACGTATATCGGCATGCGCTGGTCGGGAAATGTAACCATATTGCTACACTTAGAGGCACCACTCTTCTCTTTTATACTATGTAGCTCCTGCTGGATTTTGCTTCCAATACCCTAGTGGAGGCTGCCATTTGTGGATGGACATTTTATGGTTGCACAACCTATCACATTGCTATAATCTTTTTATATGGACTATAAACTGAAGGACTTATGAATAAATGGTTGTGGAAAGAATCATCTGAGTTTCCATTATTTCTTATACGAGTACTCTGGATTACAAGCATGTTTCCGGAATGAAATATGCTCGCAATCCTAGGTTTTACTGTGTGTGTGTGTATATGTATATATATATATATATATATATATATATATATATACTAGGGCCTGTTTCACACGGTTTTCAGTTTGTATAACGGCAGTGTGAACAGCAAGCTTTGACAAAGCATTTGCAGAGCTTTCTGCAAGTTTTGTTGAAACTTTTAAAGTACCCTTCAACTCCAGTCTGTAAATGTCGAACAAAGATCCTAATAGGGGTGTTTATTGCCATGTGAAGCAAGTTGCTAGCAGGCTTCAACAGGCTTTCTAAATTTAAAAGCACATAACTTTTTATGTTGGAACTTGTAGACTGGCAGTTAATTAAATCACAGCATCTTGGCACAGAGCAGGATAAAATGATATAACTTTCTAACTGTTTGCATATTGTTATACCTGATTATACCTGATGAAGGGTTTCTGTGGCTCTGAGGTTTTTGGCTTGCCTCAAAAGCCCAAAGTGTGTTTTAATGGATGTACTCCTGCACATTACAGCTTGGAATTTCAGGACATATGATCAAAGTTCTTTGCCTAGCTAGAGTATTATTGTGCCAAGCATAAAGCTTTATAGGGATTCTACAGGACATTTTTCTTTCTTTCCCCATGTTAGGTTTGAGTGTATCAATAAAATATTTATTTTATATGTCTGTATAAGAACATTTAAGCCTTCTGTGAAATTAAAGACAGTTAACAATAAGCATATTCAAACTCGCTATACACGGCAGAAGTAATCATATAAACCTAAAAACACAGATATTATTTAGGGGATCTACTGTAGGAGTGGAAAAGTATAGAGTTTTGTTAATACAATGGATAATGGCTAGAAACACACTTCAATTAAAAGGTACAGTAAATGACAAACTTTCCTCTACATACAGCAATAATAATACAGCTTGCTGCACCAACCCCCCCCCCCCCCCACACACACACACACACACACTTACTGTGATTACTGATGATATAATCTGTGTGACATACACATCGGTAACTGCCTCCATACTCCATGCATGATCCACCATCAGGACACTGAGAGCCCATGCTGCATGGAAGTGATGTCACCTCTGAAATAAAAAAAGAGTGCGGAATGAGACAGCTTTTCATGGTTCCCTCAATGAACTGTAGCTCCCCAGTGCCAGCAGAACTCATGCAGCCTGAGACCATTACACTCCTACTCCCATGCTTGACTGTAGGCAAGACACATTTGTCTTTGTACTCCTCACCTGGTTGCCCCCACACACGCTTGACACCATCTGAACCAAATAAGTTTATCTTGGTCTCATCAGAATACAGGACATGGTTCCAGTAATCCATGTCCTTAGTCTGCTTGTCTTCAGCAAACTGCGAGCTTTCTTGTGCATAATCTTTAGAAGAGGCTTCCTTCTGGGATGACAGTCATGCAGACCAATTTGATGCAGTGTGCGGCGTATGGTCTGAGCACTGACAGGCTGACCCCCCACCCCTTCAACTTCTGCAGAAATGCTGGCAACTACAAGTCCCATGAGGCATTGCAAGGCTGACCATTTCAAACATTGCAGAGGCATGATGGTAGTTCTGCAACAGCTGAAGGGCCACAGATTGAGCACCCATGGCCTAGGCCATCTTTATGTAGAGCAACAAATCTTTTTTTTCAGATCCCCAGAGAGTTCTTTGCCATGAGGTGCCATGTTGAGCTTCCAGTGATCAGTATGAGAGAGTGAGAGCGATAACACCAAATTTAACACACCCGCTCCCAATTTACACGTGAGACATTGTAACACTAACGAAGTCACATGACACTGGGGAGGGAATATGGCTAATTGGGCCCAATTTGGACATTTTCACTTAGAGGTGTACTCACTTTTGTTGCCAGAGGTTTAGACATTAATGGCTGTGTGTTGAGTTATTTTGAGGGGACAGCTAATTTACACTGTCATACAAGCTGTACACTCACTACTTTACATTGTAGCAAAGTGTCATTTCTTCAGTGTTGTCACATGAAAAGATATCATAAAATACTTACAAAAATGTGAGGGGTGTACTCACTTTTGTGCAATACTGTATGTATTTTATACATTCACATCAGTCTCTGCCTTCAGTGAGCTTACAATCTAAGGTCCCTAACTTACATTCATACATACACATACTAGAGCCAATTTAGATAGGAGACAATTAACCTACCAGCATTTCTTTGGAGTGTGGGAGGAAACCCACGCAGGCACAGGGAGAACATGCAAACTCTGGCCAGGTAGTGTTGTGGTTGGGATTTGAACCAGCGACCCTAGTGCTGCTAGGCAGAAGTGCTAACCACTTAGCTCAGGAAGAATTTTTGAGCTGAGATTTGCTATATCATATGCACACGTAGATCTGCTTTGCCAGTAATAATAATACGTTAACCTTACCATATTCACAAAGCAGCCCAAAGTATCCTGGTAGGCAGTGACAAGTGCTGTTCCCGTCCGCACACTGGCCCCCATTCCTGCAGGCACAGCCATCGGACACATCTAGGACAAACTCAGGAAAAAAGGCAGATCACTAAAGAGTCACCACAGACTTACAATGGCAGGCACATGTTTAACTAGTAACAGTATGGCAATGATTTCAGACAGTGTAGTAGACAATGAATACTGTAAATAATAAAATCTCTGAACAGCGCTATAGTTCCGGATCTGACAAAGATGATTATTATCTGAGATAATGACTTTAAATCCCTAACTATGTCTATTGCTGCTCTTCTCATTCACTCCAGTTTAAAGTCCAGTCAGGATCAACTTGCAGAATAGCTTGCTGGACGCCAGTACATTAAATACCCATTCATTCAACTGTTCGTCTATTGGGAACACTCATCCTCTTTGCTGGCAGTGACATGCAGAATTGCAAAAGAGGATAATTGACAGGAAACTGTTTTACTATAGCAGTCTCATGAATTTAACACCCTTTTGCCAATAAATGACAGCAAATTGAATACTGGGCAAAGTATAAACCAACTTATATTCCTGTTAATTTAGATATTCACTGAAATATCAATATTAAACCATACAAAAACATCCTCTATTAAGCACCTCTATTAAGTCTGTCGTAATACTCCTTGCAAAAGCATATCTTTGACAAGCTTTGTGAAAACATCAGAAATTGGTTGGACAGAAGTAATATAGCTTACTCCCAGTACTCACATACATCTCAATATGTGTACACTATGAGTACATGTGCACCTCAGAAACCAGAACTAATTTTATTCAGTAATAAATAATAGGTTATCAGTTTTAAATGGCAAAAAAAAAATAATTTTTTTGTTTGTTACACCCAATACTGATAATTTGAAGATACCTGTTAGGCAGAGGTATTGCTTTATCAACCCAGTCATTAGCAGATGTATTGTAATTTTTAGTGCAGTAGATCTACAGTAATCTTCCTTATGAAGCAGATTTTTGGCAATGTTGTTTGTGAAATCATATATAGCATCAATATGTGATGCATATAATGCTTCTACCACTATCACATGCTTGAGGCCCACATTTAGGTGGAGACCACATGACCTTTCAATATGGGTTGCATGTAATATATTCCATGTGTATAATATCCTTGAACCAAGGAGTTTAGTGCACTACTGTCCATGGTGCAAACATTTTTAATGGAGGCAGATCTGTGATAACCATCATTATAAGAACAGATCAGAGTTAACCAGATGATTGCTGCTTGTGGTAATTACCCCTGGTAATCTTATGGAAGCAGAACTCCATTCATGGCAAGATGAAAAGAGCTGGATGAGATGGAAATATTGAAGTTATCAATATGGGATTTTTAATTTCTGATTAATTTGTTGAGGTACAGTGTCCAGGGTTGTAACCCATTATCACTCCTTTACTACTATGTGAGTCACTGTTCCAGTGAAGTGTCAGGACTCCTGCTAAGGAACAGTATAACCAAATAGGTTAGGATGAGAAGGGATGTTGCACAATAAAGCCCCCTTAAAACATCATCTATTTGCGTGTCTTATTCCATCACCTCTCCCAAAAATAGGTGGATTATCCCTTATTTCAAGATAGTGGCCAGAGCCATGCAAATCATTGTTTTACACCCCACTGGCCATATGCACATTCAGAATTGCTGGCGTATAATGCAAACATAGCCTAATATTATAGATTCATTAATTTCAAACTTCATATAGATGTTTCAGGCTATTTGGCCATCATCAGTGCTGTGTATAGAAACCATGTCTTCTATGAAGTAGGGCTTGGGACCCAATAAGACTGTGTAACCATACAGGTTATGGAGAGAAGGTCTAAAGTGAACAAAAAGCCCTCACTCAGTGCACAGCATAATAGAACCTTCCTCAAACAGAAGGTAATCACATCTCATTATATCATATATTCCAAAAAAGGAGGATTACTCATCATTTATTTTATTGTGCTATGATACCTGTTATGCAAGTACTTGTTTGAGGTCAGGTACGCACAAAGTAGTAAAGGAAGGATGTTTCATCTAAACAAGTTAATTAGAGCAGCTCCTATACTCTTATCTTGACAGGATCCCTATAAACATTTTTTTTTCTTCCAGCTACCAATTGGACAGCCTGGAAAAAATGATTATGTGAAAGATACTCACGGTTCTCGCAGTTTACACCAGTGTATCCAGCAGGACATTCACACGAGTATGCACCCTCAGCTTCTTGGCATATGCCATGGTTCTGACATGGCGAGGAAGAACAGGCCCCTGGTACTTCCAAGATCTCTAGAACATAAGGATAATGTGTTCATTACAAGTGTCTGTGGGATATTCAGTGTTCTAAGGTCATCAAATGTCAAAATTGAATAGGTTAAGGTAACAGTGTACCATGTTTTTTTTAATCATATTCACTATCAGAAGCTACAATTCAAAAACAAGTTGATTCAGCATTATATTTTATATTTAAAGTCCAGTTTTGGATAGAACTAGGAAGGAATAAAGTCAATGCTAAGTATTTAATATTTACTGCTATCCAAGGCTCAATTAGATAGCTCTGCCATCACATCATGTTCCTGGTGACAACAGTTTTACCAGACAGAAAGTTAAAAATCTCCAATAAGGAAACACACAGCTGTTGGTCAAACCACTGTCACCGGGGTAGCAAGTGATAGGGTATCTTTTCAATGAAACTCTGAATAGCAGTAAAGACCTAATATGGGTTCTAACCATCCTCACTAAGTCCAAACCAAAAAAACTGACAACTTGGCTGAACATACACTTTAAACAAGACCCTGGAATGCTCTGTTTATTTTTTTTTTCTTTAAATATCTTTATTGAATCAAAGCACAACAACAAACATCTCCAATCGGGAAAACATTTACATATTTCAACGTATGTTCCCTTTTCTTACGTCTAAATCTTCCAAATTTTTATGTTTATAAATGCCTCATTTTTTTTCTACCTACACAATATACAAAATAAATCAAATAAATAACCAAACGAAAAAACAAAACAAAAAAAACCCCACATTAAATCCTAAAAATCCCAAAAACATTTACAATATAAAAAATATAGTCAAGTGCTCTATATTTAATGCATCTTCCTTAATTTAAACAACCCCTTTGAAAAAAAAAATACCCCCCGTGTTATCATTAAGGACGAACACTGTTCATCTAGAGTTCCTTAAATGTGCCATAAAAATTCATCAGTTTACGTCAATATGTTTTCACTATAATCCATTTGTGTCAAACATAATCTAAACCTTCAAAAACATTTACAATATAAATTTTTTTAAAAATGCACTCAAGTTCTCTATATTTAGTGCATAAACCTTAATTTAAACAACCTCTTTTGGAAAAGGAAAGAAGAAAAAAAAAGGGAGTGATTCCCTCCCTCCCTTCCGCCCCCCCCTCATCTCCTCCCCCCCACCAACTACCCCCCTCCAATATCTGCTCCATCAACTGGTTGGAGGGGAGAAAAAGTGAAAAAAAATCTAATAACAAGTGCATCTAGGTGGAGATATATTGCCCTATATATTTTAACCAATATAGAGGAATCACTAGTAACTTTAGTCGACTGATATTTCTCTTGAGTAATACATCCAGCCTGCCCATATATCTTTAAACTTATCTTTTTGATCCTTAATTGTATATACCCATCGTTCTGCCTCCATTATTACATTGACTTCCTTTTTCCATTCCATCAAAGTGGGGCCTCTCTCCTGCTTTCATAATCTTGGTATTAGTACTTTTGTCACGTTCAGCAAATGAGGTGTAATGCTTTTTTTATAAAACTTTTTAGAACACGGCGTCCCATGAAACAGAAGAATGGAAAGGAGTAACCTATATGGGTCTAATTGTCAGTTGTTTAATCCATGGTGCAATGAATTCCCAAAATGGTTTAATCTTCGGGCACGTCCACCATATATGGTGACAGGTGCCCTGTTGTCCACAACCACTCCAGCATCTATCGTCTCTTTTCGGGTATATCTGTGCTAAACGTACAGGAGTCCGATGCCACCTGGTTAGAAATTTACATGATATCTCCTGAATTTGAGAACTTAAAGAGGAGGAGTGGGTCCCTCCAATCAATCTCTTAACTTGAAAAGATGTAAAATTACACCCCAGCTCTCTCTCCCATTCTCTAAAGAAATATAGAGATGAGGTGTATTGCCCACTAAAAACCAATTTATACATTTGAGCTAGTGAGCGTCTAGTTTGTGAAGTATGAGCACATAACACTTCGAATGTAGTTAACGAGCTTGGAGATCTTACGCTAGGTCTCAATTTATCAAAGAAGTCTGTCATTTGGCAATGTCTCCATGAAGCTAAGGGTATACTCCCATAAAAAGATGTCAACTCCAAGAGTTGCTTTAGGGCCAGTATATAGTGCCCATCATCCTGTCCCTTAATCCTATCCCCTTCAACACTTGTTTCATAAATGCCCAATTTACCCTATCGAATGCTTTCTCAGCATCCATTGATATTACCGCTCGTGGAGTTTGTTCAGGTCCCTTTTGCGCCCAATGAAGAATATGAAGAGCCCGGATTGTGTTGTCTCTAGCTTTTCGGTTGTTCATAAAGCCAGTCTGATCCAAATGGATCAATGGATTTTATTTCACCATAAAAAGGGATATGGGCCTATAATTGGCACAATGTTGTGGATCCCTCCCAGATTTCGGAAAGGCCACAACATGGGCCAGTACAGCTTCTGAGGGCAACTGGTTTAAGGCAGTAATATAATTAAGATAGTTACAAAGGGGATGTATCAAAGTTGAAAGGAATTTACAGTATACATTCATAAAGCCATCCGGCCCAGGGCTCTTTCCTAATGGTAATGTAGCTATTACTTTACCCAGTTCCTCTGTGGTAATTGGGCGTTCCATTTCTTCTAAGGTCTCTGATGGCAATGCCAGCATTGCTGCCTCCTTAAGGTAGGCCCGTAAAGCCTCCACCAGTTCTCCACCGGCAGCGTTCCAAGATGAAGAGGAAACATTATATAAAGATGTATAAAAACGGTGGAATTCCGCCGCTATTAATTGAGTATCTACAACTTGTTTTTTATTTACCAACAGGGAATGAACGTGGCGTGATTCTTGTTTTTTTAATTGCCTTGCCAACAACCGACCACATTTATTTTCCTGCTCATAAAAACGATGGGCAAAATATCTATACCTATCTTTGGTCTTTTGATCCAGACACTGTAACAGCTTCACTTGCAGGGTCTCCAATTCTTGGGCATCTACGAGATTGACATGAATCTTATGTTTGACTTCAATTTTATGAATCCTAGCTAATAGGTCTTCAATCTTTCTGTTTCTCCTTTTTATTACAGGAACCATGTGCAATTAATTCACCTCTAATCACCGCTTTATGGGCTTCACAAACTACTTGATTAGACATATCTCCAGTATAATTTTCCCCAAAATATGTTGCTAGTGATTGTAATAAGAGCTCTAAAATCTCCTTATTATCCAACAAGGCTTTGTTTCTTTCACCATATCCGCTCTCTATGTCCTGCTGTACTCGGGCGGATTGTCATTTCATTGTTATAAGGGAATGAAATAGTAATAGACTCAGTAGTAGCCGAGCAAACATTACTCAAATAAAATTGATCAACCCACAAAAAGTCAATACGAGAATATGAGTTATGTACATTTGAAAAGTAGCTGTCATCTTTCTTCCTATTATGTTATACCCTCCAGTTATCCACAAGATGCAATGAGCGTAAGCGTTGTTTGACATTTTTTAACGCCCTGAAGGAAATTGAAGTTTTACCTGAAGATGTGTCCAACTTGGAATCCAGGACTAAATTAAAATCCCTCCCCCCCCACTACCAGGAAGCCCTCTCTAAAATTTTCCAACATCCCCAGTGTCTTAGAGAGGAATTTCAATGTATTTGCATTGGGAGCATTTTATGGAAGCAAAAGTATAACAATGGCCCTGCAACCTCCCCATGATGAATAAATAACGACCTTCTGGGTCAACCTGTACAGACATAAGGGCCAGGGGGCACGATCTTCGAAAAGCTATTGTTACCCTCCTTGCCCTTGAAATAGGGGATGGTGCATGAAATCACTGATCATAAAGCTCCAAAGGCAAATGAGGGATCGCCCTGCCACGAAGTGCGTTTCCTGCAGAAAGATAACCTCTGCCGCCAGACGACGCAGTTCCTGCCAGAGACGACCCCCTTTATATGGTGAACTCAAACCTCTCACATTATACAACACAATTTTTAGTGTATTACTCATAATTAGGTATATATGGTATATATTATTTTATACTCAATACTCCTCCCTTCCATCAATCCAGGAGAAAAAAAATAGATCACCGTATCATACTCTGGGCCACCATCTCCCCCCAAATGCAAAAAAAAAAAAACACACAACAAAACCAAAATATCCTACCATGTAGGATATACCAACTAAGGGTTGAAAGAGTCCGTGAAGGGGCAATCGCCCATACCCGAAGCCTTCTGCAATCTTGCAGAATATAAATCCCCTTATACTGGGACAAGCCTATTTGAAAAAACAAAAAAATCAACTAAACGCCTAAATTGAGCATTTTCTTACTCCCCCGGGAGATGATAATAAAAAAAGTAAAACAATATTTCATTTCTTGTAGCTGGATATGCATCTGTACTTAACACCACAACTCTCATTTACCTAAACTCTAAAGATTCAGGTTCTACCCTTTTCCCTTTTTTTTGATTCCTGCGTCTATCTCTTCTTGGAACCTGCTGCCAGCGTTCTGGGGCCTGTATATGTGGCATTAAGCTGTTAAGTCTCCAATCTGGGAAATCAATCCTTGGTAAGTCCAATGTTTCCACAAAATATTTTAAGTCATCTTTAGTCCGTAGTACCGCCTTCTTACCAGGCCATTATACAAAATGGAAATCCCCAACGATAGTTAATATTTAAGAGAGGTCGGACCGCTCTCCGTTGCATAAGGGTACGCCTTGACAAATCCATAAACAGGGAAATCTGACCCCCCTCAAAGTCAATCTTAGATTTACTACGCGCCGCCTTCATAATGGCCTCTTTCATAGCATATTTATGTAACTTGCAAATAATATCTCTTGGTCTTTCTGTGTTTAGAGGTGATGACATTAAGGTGCGATGTACCCTATCTATTTTGATTTTCTCCAGTACTAAATCTCCCAGAATCTGTCGAAATATACTTTGTGCACTTTGAAGTAGGTCAGAGGTCTCAATTGTTTCAGGTGGCCTCCGTATACAAATGTTTTGTCTCCAGTTTCTATTTTCATAGTCATCTAATCGGTCCAAAAGAGAGTTCATAACCACCTCCTGATTTTTAATTGTATCTTGAACTTCTACCATCGCTTGTCTAATATCATCTTGACTGTTTTCTATTGTCTCCACTCTCTGATTCAATGCCACCGTATCTTATTTCAGTCCTCTACTGCTTGCTTGCAAGAAAGCTCCACTGCAGCTATCTATTGTTGAATGTCACTTTTTATAGGGAGGGCTTTTATGTGTTTTCTTATATCCCAATCCAGTTCCTCTAATTCTGTTTGGGCTACAGGTCTATCCTTATCCATATCAAGTACATCTATCTATACTTGGATACTGCACCTTTAGTGTAGACCCGCTCTCCTGATCAGAACATTTGGCTCCCTTATTAAGTGTGGGGCTGCTGTCGGTTTCTTCTAATGCACCGTTGTTCTGTGCTGAGACTCTCTTTCATGCTTGTCCAGACACCTGGACAGCTCCATTGGCTGTCATTGGATCCTGTTCCATCACCACGGTCACGATCCCCTTGCTGGCTATGGAGGTTTCCCTCCCCATTATTGGAGAGCCGCAGCCAGACCCCTGTGGTCCTCGATCAACCGCCGAGAAACCACGTCCAATCACTGGTGATCCATGATTGTGTGCTCCACCGCCTCTTGTTGCCGCAGCACCAAGGCCGGCTTCCAGCGGACGTCCGCTGGATTTTATTGCACTCCCCTTCACCTTTCCTTCATCACGGTCTGGTGCCATCTTCTCTATTTGCTCAGCGTCTGCCGCATGTGTAGAGAGGTAATCTCGTATTCCTCCACCTGTGCTCTTCTTGTCGCTGGCTGGTTGCGAGGCTACTCTGCATGTTTCACATGCGTAAGAACTAAACGTCCCAATGAAAAAGTGTTTCATTTTTCATCTACAACCACGGGGGGATACCTACGAAGTTCAAAATTTCATCTGCTGCAATACTGAGGGGGCAGTATACGCCCTACAATGCAGCTGCGGTCTGCAATATATTGGCCGTACCAAAAGACCTTTAAAGGTGCGAATCAAAGAGCATGTGAAAAGCATTATAAATGGATACGATAAACATAGCGTATCCAAACACTTCCTGCTGTGTCACAATAAAGACCCCTCCCATCTGAAGTTCTGGGGTATCGAACCATATATCAGACACTGGCAGGGGGGACATAAGGTCAGGATCCTCAGCCAGTTGGAATCCAAATAGATTTCTACCCTAGACACTTTTTTGCCAAGAGGCCTGAACATTGAATTTGATCTGAACTGCTTCCTCAGTGATTTTTAATATTTTAATATTTTTATTCTTTATTTTAAAACTTTTGTAGGAGTTCTGAGAGGTCACATATGTCCATACTCTTACTATCGAGGCTGAGTTTGTTCATCTTCCTCCTGTTATTTACATTTTATTCATAATTGCACCACTCTTTACAAACTCTTTACTATCATGCGATAGATAGATATATAGTTTCTCGACATATTATGCCTATTTTTAATTTTTATTTTCTATTTTTTATTTTATTTTTTCTATTTATTATTTTTAATTTTATTTTTATTTGTATCTTTATGATGTGTATTTAGTAATAACCACTTGACTGCATATTTATATTAATATTTATATTTTGTGGTATTTGATTATGGCAATGTATGTTTAGTATGCACTGGCACTTTGGGCACCTGGTTCCCTTAGTGCTATACCCTGTATTCGTGTTCTCTCTATCCCGGTCAATATAGATGCATCTCCCTGACCAATCGATTTTTTACCGTTTTTTACCGTTTTGCTACTAATTTTAAATTATGTTTTTAATCTTTGATATTCATCAAGCTGGCCTTTTAAATTATTCTAAATTAAATTCAAATGTTTTTAATTTGTCTCTCACTTTCACTTGTCTGTGTGTCGATGCGCTTTTTGCCCTCACACACAGTACAATAGCTATGTCACTTTGCCGATTATGCTTGTCTCCCCCTCTGCTGACAGTTGCTGCCGGTGCTGCTACTGATTGGCTATTTCATCACAGCCATCGTGGATCAGCACCCGCCCCTGACCGCTCTGTTAGTGACCTAGAATATGGCCGCGCCCATCCACCTCCGGGAAAATGGCCGCTGCAGCACTTCCTCACGACTTCTAGAAAATGGCCGTCCATTATAGCCTATGGGAGAGCTATTTAAGGACAGTCACAGTGTCTCCCTGTATCCCCTGATGAAGTCACGTGGGTCATGACGTCACGCATAGGGACGGGACAGGCACTCTATGTGGATTAGTGATACGAGCTCGCCACTCGTCGGATCTTTACCTTGTACTACTGTTTTTATGTGAGTACTTTTATCTGCTTAAATAAAACCCAGCTTACTGCCAAACAATATTACACCATTGTGGGATCTTCCTTTGCTCTTTTTCATCTTGGTGACCCCGGTACACTACTTGGAGGGACGTTGTTCCCAGATGAGATTAGCCAGGATAGGACCAAAGATTGTCGCCCACTACTACTGGCGACCATTTGGAAGATCTTCTTATTCCTACACCATGATTAAGGGCCGCCATGCCTAAAATTAGCTAATGTTATTACCCCATTACCTGCAGGTAAGGGGCCACTGCCTACCATTGTGTGCTGTGTTGCATGAAGAAAGGAAATATCACCATTGACTCCAGTCACTTTAATTAGCCCTAAGTGGATCACTATTTATACACGTTTATTTGTGGACTTTTTTAGTTTACGGTCACATTGTTTTAGTCAAGCTGTCACCTATACCTTGTTTATTTGCACCAGTCACTTCAATTTTATGTTTGCTTGCTGTGTGCCTGGCTGCACATTATATACATATATTTTGAAGCTATTTACTGTTATTATATTTATTTGCGATTACCTTGCACATGGTATTGATCACATGTTGTGTTATCACGTGTTTCATGTTTCATGTTTTATAATCGGTCACCCTATAGACCTTCAAATTTGATTCAGAGAAAGTATCACGGCTTTATAAACTATGCTCAGAAAGATCACTCCTCACATCGTTCCTCTACAACCCCAAGCTGCCTGTAGGCCTTACTCATCAGATGTCTTATCCATGGGCGATGAGGAATTTATTCCACTTTGGCCATTTGGTGCACCCATGCACGCGCAGATTACTGTCCTTTACAGAGCTACAGAGAAAATTTGATTTACCAAGGCAAGTGTTCTTCGGATACTTGCAGATTAGGCACTACGCTCAATCAATTGCCCCGAATTTACAGTTCTCGGCCCCATCACCCTTTGAGGGATTGATATTAGAGGGCTCAACCAGACGCGGACTAATATCCGATATTTATCAGATACTGAACTCCTATAACTTTACAGACCATGGCAAACACTCGTACATGACCCGCTGGGAGAAGTTCTTAGGGGAGGAGATCTCGGAAGCTACCTGGAAGACGATTTGGTCCCGGGCGGCTAAAAGCTCATTATGCACTCTGTACAAAGAGAATGCATACAAGGTCCTTTTCTTCTGGTATATGACACCTGATGTCCTCCACACCATTTTCCCATCTAGCTCGGATAGATGCTGGCGGTGTATGAAGGACAGGGGGACCCTATTTCACATTTACTGGACATGTCCCAAAATAGCTCCCTTTTGGACGGAAACACAATTATTGTTGAATCGCCTACTGGGCGTCCAGGTCCCCAAAGTCCCGAAACTGTTTCTTCTTGGTGTATCTGGGCTACGTATATCCCGACACTCCAGGAAACTACTAGGTCATATTCTCACAGCAGCGAGATGCCTGGTAGCCCTCTATTGGAAGAAACAGATTCCACCCTCCCAAGCAGACCTCTATACCAGAATAAAGGACATAGAGCTAATGGAGAAAATGACAGCCAGGATACAAAACAGAATGGAGGCCCATGACATGGTCTGGGAGGAATGGCACAAGCGAGAGGACCCGCCCTAGGTCTGCGGCTAGACCCCCCCCCCCCACCTCCCCTTCCCCCTTCCATTACTCTTTTCTCTTTTCCTACTTTATTTTCCTCCTCTCTGTAAAATGCTAATACATTTTCAGTTTAATGATGTTATTTGCTGGTTGAAAACCTCAGATGGTATGGAAGATATTATACCACTAATGTATCTGGATGATTATCATCAGAGGCTCAACGTCTATTGCGTTGACTGTTTACCTATTGCACTTAACTATAAGCGACACTATTGCTCAATGCATATGTATGTCTATATGTTTAATAAAAAATGTTATTTGAAAAAAAAAATTTGATTCAGAGACACCAACACTGACATTATACTATATTTTCACTTATTTATGTACCATATCTTTTCAAATGGATTAGCGCAGCACCATTTTTTCACTGATTTACTCTGCGGCTGTGGTCATGCTTTTGATCAGCAGAGGCTGCTATTTGCCGCTACACTCTGCTTAGTGTCCCGGGGAATCGGAGAGCTCTGAGACAGTACGTCTGCTCTCCATGGGTGTTACCGGAATGCACTATTTAAATCTATATTACTTAAATAACAATCACAATGCAAAAGGAAAACATCAACCCTTTTTGCAAACAAAATAAGACGATAGTTTCTGGGGTTTCTATCTCCATTTTATTACTATAAACAGGAGAAATATGTACTACAAAGGTTACTCTTACTCATTAGTTGATGACAAGTTTGATCTAAGGGCTTTTAAAAAAAAGAGAATAAGGAGCAGAGTTAACCAAACATTATTGTTGCATCATATCAGCTGTATTCAAGTGCTAATTATCATCTAGGGGGAAAAAAACAAACCAAAAACTGAACTGTAATATTTACTGGAAGTTTACTGGAAGTTTGAGATGAGTAAATAGGCCATGATCCAATGAGTCACAGAACAACCAAGAATTTAAAGGTCACAGCCAGTCAACAGCCTCAGGCTGTTAATTAGCAGTATACAGTCCTTTCAGTGATACTGTTACCAGCTGCTTAAAATCACAGTCTTTAAGGCCTAAACCATGATGGATACAGACTGCTCAGGTTTTCAAGGACACCCTTTTCCTGGCATTACTAGCTAATTAACTCCTTTATTGCAAAAAAACAAAAACTACTCCAGTTTAATGGTGAACCAGCACACTGTTTTAAAATGAGAATATGTTGAAATCTTTGCATATAGCCCACTAGTACTTTACTTCCACCCCTGCTATGTAAGATAAATCAATATATGCAATCCAGGATTTGCCACTCAAAGCGTAGGTATGTGCCCACCACCTCTGCTACATCACTGCCATCACCAAGTCCAGTACCCTCATTGTAGCAGAACCTTTAGGCTGGGTTCACATATATGCAAATTGGATGCGGCTTCCCCACATCCAATTCGCATGACAGGTGAGAGTGACCAGCTCTCAATGGAGCCGGTTCACACAGGTCCGTGGCAGCTGCAGTTGGGATTGCAGAAGGGATTGCACAGGACCCCATGCTGTGAACATATGTGAACCCAGACTTACTCTTTTGGGACTGCTTAGCTATTGTTCTGATTTCTCCCACAAGTGTTGAGAACATCCACAGAGGTCTAATAAATAGCCATGGCCTTACCGAGTAAGGAGGTGAAAAGAGCACTGATGAAGTGCACCAATCAAAAGGGTCGACAAAGAAATGATTTTTACTATAGTCACAAGAAAGGATGCCTAAATGGTTTCTTTAAGCACCACTGTTCTTGCGCATCACCTGTTAATTCATATAAAGGGGTGTGGTTTTCCATAATTTTATAATGTTTTTCCTTAAGGTGGAACTAAACTCTCTCAGTCAACATTAACTATTTTTAATGCTTATACTGCTTAAGTAAATAGATAGGAAAGTATATTATATATACTTATTTTCAACTTTTTTTTTACATTTGTTCAGTTGTTTCCTAGATTTTGACCTAGGCCAAAATGACATCATACATAGTTACATAGTAGGTGAGGTTGAAAAAAGTCCATCAAGTCCAACCTATGTGTGTGATTTTATGTCAGTATTACATTGTATATCCCTGTATGTTGTGGTCTTTCAGGTGCTTATCTAATAGTTTTTTGAAACTATCGATGCCCCCCCCCCCCCCCGCTGAGACCACCTCCTGTGGAAGGGAATTACAAATCCTTGCCACTCTTACAGTAAAGAACCCTCTACGTAGTTTAAGGTTAAACCTCTTTTCTTCTAATTTTAATGAGTGGCCACGTGTCTTGTTAACCACTTCAGCCCCGGACCATTTGGCTGCCTAAAGACCAGAGGACTTTTTACAATTTGGCACTGCGTCGCTTTAACTAGTAATTGCGCGGTCATGCAATGTTGTACCCAAACAAAATTTGCGTCCTTTTTTTCCCACAAATAGAGCTTTCTTTTTATGGTATTTGATTGTCACTGCAATTTTTATTTTCTGCTATATAAACGGAAAAAGACCGAAAATTTTTGTTATAAGAAAAATCCAATATACTCACTTTTATTCATACATTTAGGCCAAAATGTATTCATCCACATGTCTTTGGTAAAAAAAATGTCAATAAGCGCATATTTATTGGTTTGCACAAAAGTTATAGCGTCTACAAACTAGGGTACATTTTCTGGAATTTACACAGCTTTTAGTTTATGACTGCCTATCTAATTTCTTGAGGTGCTAAAATGGCAGGGCTGTACAAACCGCCCCCAAATGACCCCATTTTGGAAAGTAGACACCCCAAGGAAATTGCTGAGAGGCATGTTGAACCCATTGAATATTTAATTTTTTTGTCCCAAGTGATTGAAAAATTACAAAAAAAAAAAAAATTTACAAAAAGTTGTCACTAAATGATATATTGCTCACACATGCCATGGTCATATGTGGAATTATACCCCAAAATACATTCTGCTACTTCTGAGTATGGAGATACCACATATGTGGGACTTTTTGGGCGCCTAGACGCGTACGGGGCCCCGAAAACCAATCACCGCCTTCAGGATTTCTAAGGACGTAAATTTTTTATTTCACTCCTCACTACCTATCACAGTTTCGAAGGCCATAAAATGCCAAGGTAACACAAAACCCCCCCAAATGACCCCATTTTGGAAAGTAGACACCCCAAGCTATTTGCTGAGAGGCATGGTGAGTATTTTGCAGCTCTCATTTGTTTTTGAAAATGAAGAAAGAAATTTCAATTTTCAAAACGTTGTGACAAAAAGCGAGATCTGCAAAATACTCACCATACCTCTCAGCAAATAGCTTGGGGTGTCTACTTTCCAAAATTGGGTCATTTGGGGGGGTTTTGTGCCATCTGGGCATTCCATGGCCTCCGAAACTGTGATAGGCAGTGAGGAGTGAAATAAAAAATTTACACCCTTAGAAAGCCTGAAGGCGGTGCTTGGTTTTCGGGTCCTGTACGCGGCTAGGCTCCCAAAAAGTCTCACACATGTGGTATCCCCGTACTCAGGAGAAGCAACAGAATGTATTTTGGGGTGTAATTTCACATATGCCCATGGCATGTTTGAGCAATATATCATTTAGTGACAACTTTCTGTAAAAAAAAATAAAATAAAAAAATAAAACATTTTACAGAAACTTGTGGCAAAATATAAAATATTCCATGGACTCAACATGCTCTCAGCAAATAGCTTGAAGTGTCTTCTTTCCGAAATGCGGTCATTTGGGGGGGTTTTCTGCTATCTTGACATTTCATGGCCTCCGTAACTGTGATAGGTAGTGAGGAAGTGAAATCACCATTTTACGCCCTTAGAAAGCCGGAAGGCGGTGATTGGTTTCTGGGGTCCTGTACGCGGATAGGCTACCAAAAAGTCTCACATATGTGGTATCCCTGTACTCAGGGGAAGCAGCAGAATATATTTTGGGGTGTAATTCCACATATGCCCATGGCACGTTTGAGCAATATAACATTTGGTGAAACTTTGTGCAAAAAAAAAAAAATTGTCTTTTTCCCGCAACTTGTGTCAAAATATAAAATATTCCATAGACTCGACATGCCTCTCAGCAAATAGCTTGGGGTGTCTACTTTCCAAAATGGGGTCATTTGGGGGGGGTTTGAACTGTCCTGGCATTTTATGCACGACATTTATGCCGCATACACACGGTCAGATTTTCCGATGGGAAATGTTCAATGGGAGCTTGTTGTGAGAAATTTCGACCGTGTGTAGGCTCCATCGGACATTTTCCGTCGGAATTTCCAACAAACAAAATTTGAGATCTGGATCTAAAATTTTCCGAAACAAAATCCATTGTCGTAAATTCCAATCGTGTGTACACAATTCCGACGCACAAAGTTCCACCCATGCTCGGAATCAAGCAGAAGAGCTGCACTGGCTATTGAACTTCATTTTTCTCGGCTCGTCGTACATGTTGTACGTCACCGCGTTCTTGACGTTCGGAATTTCCGACAAGATTTGTGTGACTGTGTGCATGCAAAACAAGTTTGAGCCAAAGTCCGTCGGAAAAAAAACATGGATTTTGTTGTCGGAATATGCGATCGTGTGTACGCAGCATTAGGAGATTATGTCACACATAACCCACTCTAACCACTTGAAGTCAAAGCCCTTTCTCACACTTTTTGTTTACATGAAAAAAAATTTTTTTTGCAAGAAAATTACTTTGAACCCCCAAACATTATATTGTTTTTTAAAGCAAAGGCCCTACAGATTAAAATGGTGGGTGTTGCATTTTTTTCACACAGTATTTGCACAGCGATTTTTTTCAAACGCATTTTTTTGGAAAAAGCACACTTCTTTTAATTTTAATGCACTAAAACACACTATATTGCTCAAATGTTTGATGAAATAAAAAAGATGATCTTAGGCCGAGTACATGGATACCAAACACAACATGCTTTAAAATTGCGCACAAACGAGCAGCAGCGACAAACTATATACATTTTAAAAGCCTTTACAGGTTACAATTTTAGATTTACAGAGGAGGTCTACTGCTAAAATTACTGCCCTCGATCTGACCTTCGGGGTGATACCTCACATGCATGGTGCAATTGCTGTTTACATATGACGCCAGACTGATGCTTGTGTTCGCATTTGCGTGAGAGCAGATTTAATTATTTCTTTTGCTTTTTTATTTTATTTTTAAACTGTGCTTTTCATTTTTTTTTTTTTTAGCATTTTTATTGTTATCTCAGGGAATGTAAATATCACCTATGATAGCAATAGGTAATGACAGGTACTCTTTTTTGGAAAAAGTTGGGGTCTATTACACCCTAGATCTCTCCTCTGCCCTCAAAGCATCTGACCACACCAAGATCAGTGTGATA
The DNA here is from genome assembly GCF_042186555.1 of Aquarana catesbeiana. Lineage (NCBI taxonomy): Eukaryota > Metazoa > Chordata > Amphibia > Anura > Ranidae > Aquarana > Aquarana catesbeiana. Next base: position 137,477,122 of record NC_133327.1, on the reverse strand, counting down.
AAATGCTTTCCCAATTTCCCAATGGCGCTTTTTACATCTGGCTGAATCTAAGTCATGAAATGCTCGTAGCTTCCAGTTTCTTAGGCCATAGAGATGATTGGAGCCGTTCTGGTCTCTGATCAGCTCTATGGTTAGCTGGCGGAACCACCGGCTGCATTCTCAGGTTCCCTGTTGGTACAGGAGAGCCAGAACCTTAAGTGCAGCAGACATTTTTTTGTAACCTTGGCCATATCTGTGCCTTGCCACAATTCTGTCTCTGAGCTCTTCAGGCACTTCCTTTGACCTCATGATTCTCATTTGCTCTGACATGCACTGTGCGCTGTAAGGTCTTATATAGACAGGTGTGTGGCTTTCCTAATCAAGTGCAATTAGTATAATCAAACACAGCTGGACTCAAATGAAGGTGTAGAACCATCTCAAGGATGATCAGAAGAAATGGACAGCACCTGAGTTAAATATATGAGTGACACAGCAAAGGGTCTGAATACTTAGGACCATGTGATATTTCAGTTTTTCTTTTTAAATAAATCTGCAAAAATGTCAACAATTCTGTGTTTTTCTGTCAATATGGGGTGCTGTGTGTACATTACATTAATGAGGAAAAATAATGAACTTAAATGATTTTAGCAAATGGCTGCAATATAACAAAAAGCGAAAAATTTAAGGGGGTCTGAATACTTTCCGTCCCCACTGTACATTCACCATTTTGTTTTTAACTGTGGTGGTGAAATCACCTCCTACAGCGCTGGAGTCACGGCTTTATGTATCGTGGGAGCAAACACTGTTGTTGTCAAGCTAAATAAATCCACGCTGCAACTGAATGGCATACCTGCTAAGCAAATGATGGTTAACAATAAAACAAAGTAACATTACAGTATAACAGTAAAACATTCCATACCTGCAAAGCAAATACAAAAAAAATAGTAAAAAATAAAACATTTTTTAACGCAATCTGTGCCTAAAATATATATATGCTGAAGCATGGGGGCATCCGCCCCAAAAATTAGGAGCAAATCGTTCCTCCACCAATGCTGCCCCCATGCTTCGGCATATATGCTCTTTTTTATAACTGTGGTGGTGAAATCACCTCCTACATCGCTGGAGTCACGGCTTTATGTATATCATGGGATAAACCATAATAACAATAAAACAATGCAGAATAGAATACAGTAAAAAAGAGCAGAACAATAGAGATAATAGAGAGAGAGAGAACAATAAAACGACAACTATTTTTGTTATTTTTATTTTATATATTTTTTTTTTTTATTTTTTTTTTTTTACACTTTAATTTGTAACTGTAACGGTTCCAGGTACGGGTCTCACAAACTGAGATGGCATCTTGGGAGACCCTGTGAAAGTGTGTCCTATTCTGCTCAGTGCTGTACCCTACACTAAAAACTCCACTAGTGTATGGTAGAGTTATAAAACATTCACCAATGCAAACACCAGGATTGTCAGGATGGGAGGACAATAATAGCGGGTGTCACGCCTATATCCGCACTTGCTACAGACACAACATCTTCTTTGAGGGGCTCGTTGGGTAGGGGTACTAGGGAGGACATATGGAAAATACCTCTTATGCAGCAGGCTTACTGTATTTGGATTGGGAAGGTGAGGTGAAGCACCGTCTGGAAACAGAAGGGCTCTGATGATCTCTTCCTGGAATTTAAGGAAGGATTCAGTCAGTCCTGAAGCTCTGTGTAGCACATGAGCGTTCAGCAAAGCCAATTGAAATAGACACTTTTTTGTACCAGCGTCTGGCCTTACGGGCAACTAGGTACGGCGCCAACAACTGGTCGCTGAGGTCCACCCCTCCCATATTTTGGTTATATCGGAGGACACACAGGGGTTTCTCCATAACACCAGTCGCCGTAGGAATTTGGACTGACGTGTCTACGTGAAGGGAGGACAGCACAAAAACATTCTTATTATCCCTCCACTTCACAGCGAGCAAATTATTACACTTCAAGCAGGCTCTCTCCCCCAGCCTAAGACGGGAATCTACAAGCCTTTGGGTTAACCCCCGGCTATTAGATTGCATGATGCCACATGCGCCAATCCGATGATCAAACAATTGTCTAAAAAGTGGCACGCCCGTGTAATAATTGTCCACATACCAATGGTACCCCTTTCTGAATAAGGGTGACACCAAGTCCCACACAATCTTGCCAGCGCTCCCTATGTAATCTGGGCAGTTTGGCGGCTCTATGTGACTATCTTTTCCCTCGTAAACCTTAAAACTATATGTATAGCCTGTGGCCCTGTCACAGAGCTTATACATCTTGACCCCGTATCTGGCACGCTTGTTGGGAAGATACTGTTTGAAAGACAAGCGGCCAGAAAATTTAATCAGGGACTCATCAACGCAGACAACTTGATCGGGAGTAAACAAGGCTGCAAAACGTTGGTTGAAGTGGTTTACGAGGGGCCGAAATTTGTAGAGCCGATCCTATCCAGGGTCTCCACAAGGACGACAGAGTACATTGTTGTTGAAGTGCATGAACAACAAGATCTGCTCGTATCGTGCCCTGGCCATGGAAGAAGAGAACACGGGCGTATGGGGAATTGGGTCAGTGGACCAATATGACCGCAACTCACTCTTTTTAGTTACGCCCATGAGGAGGGATAGACCCAGAAAGGTCTTAAATTCGGAAACTGTAATTGCTTTCCAATCTCTGGCAAAGGAGGACAACTGGGGATTAGCGGCGATGAACTGGCCAGCATACAAATTACTTTGGTCCACAATAGATCTATAGAGATCTTCTGTGAAAAACAGCGAATAAAAATCAAGTGACGTAAAATCAACTGTTTCCACCTGAATTCCGGGCTGGCCAGTGAATGGGGGAAGTACGCGGGCTGCAGAAGTGGTGGGCTCCCAATTAAGATTGGCAAATTCTGCAGGAAGGACACTATGGGCACTTTGTCTTCTTGGTGGCAGCGGGACACTACTTGTGCTTGCCACCTCTCCAGCTTGAACTGCACTTATGGGACTCGCCACCTCACCACGTGATACTGCAGTCCTGGATGTACGACCAGGGTGTACAAGGCCGCTAGTGCTTGCCAGTTCACCAGAAGGATGAGCGGCACTAGTAATTCTCTGCTCCATATGAGAGCCCTGAGGTTCTTGCACCTCAACAACAGCAGAAGAAGATCGGGGTCTGGTATGCCTGACCATGGCAGGGACCACAACTCCGTCGTCAGAGCTATCTGTCACAGAGCCGCTGTCGTCTACAGGATCGTATTCTGAGCCTGAATCTGACAGATGAGTGACTTCCTCTTCACTATCTGTCATGCTCAGAAACATGTAGGCCTCTTCACTAGTGTACCTTCGATTTGCCATTTTGGGCTCTAAATTTACTGGTTCACTAGTGAGACTCACAGGAAAAAAAGTTCCTAGGCTGTCAGCAACTATATCAAACGCTACCAAAAAACTGTTAGCGATCTCAGGGATCAGGCCTGACTCTGCGAACGCTGCAGTTACGTGTTTAGTGTTTTGTAAGTGACAGTGATCAATCGGTACTGCACTTGGGTGGGCTGGGCGGAGGGGCAAAACCAAGTGCTAGCAGGTATCTGGGCTGATTCCGCTAACACTGCGTTTTTGGGAACCCTAAACTGCTGGGGACGCTAGTAGAGATCTGATCAGATCAGATATTGATCCGTTCAGACACTATACCACTAAGGGATGTGTAAGCTGCGCGCGAGGGTGTTAGCGCTACTGGCACTAATCTGGCACTGCCTGGGGTGACGCAGACCCTAAAACCTAACTGATATCACCCGCCGGGCGATCAGGGGGTTAAACCTGGGTAATAAATGGCGGGTGCCCTGACGCTATACAAACAAACCAACTAACCAGTGTCACCCGTAACACTTATACGGTGATCACTGGTGACAGGGGGTGAAAGGGTTAACTAGGGGGCAATCAGGGGGTTAAAACCTTTATTAAGTAATATATGGGGGTACCTGACGCTATAAAAACCTGACGGTGAACCTAAATAGCTAACTAGCATCACCTGTGACACTTATATGGTGACCACTGGGGACAGGGGGTGAAAGGGTCAACTAGGGGGCAATCAAATAAAAACCTTTATTAGGTAGTATGTGGGGGTACCTGACACTATAAAAACCTGACGGTGAACCTAAATAACTAACAAGCTAACTAGCATCACCTGCGACACTAATATGGCGATCAGAAAAAAGATCACTTAGTGACAGTGGCGACGGGGGGTGAAAGGGTTAATTGGGGGGCCATAAAGGGGTTAAACCTTTATTAGGGGGGTTAGGGGGGTACCCTAGACCTAAAGGGGCCTATCACTAACAGCCCTAACACTTATAACAGTCACAAAATGACACCAATGCAGTGATCAGTAAAAAAAATGAAAACTGCTATTGGTGTCACTGTGACAGGGGGTGCAGGGGGACTGATTGGGGGGGGGGGGGTGATTTGTGTGCCTATGTGTACTGGTGTTAGTGTGCTGTGGGTGTAACTCACTCTGATGTCTTCTCTCCTCGTGCGCAAGAACGAAAAGGCTTCACGAGAAGAGATGACATCACTTCCTCTGCTTCTGTTTACAGTTTCAGAAGAAGAGGAAGCCTCTCATTCGTCAGGAGCGATCCTGAGGGAGAGGCCATGAATCAGTGGCCTCCTACTCAGGACGGATCACTCCTGGAACAATGTGGACCGCCTCGGGCACCGGGGGGCGCGATCGCGCCCCCTGCCCTTGGGAGGGGGGTAACGTATGGGTAATGTATATGTAACATATAACGTATGTAACCTGAGGTGGTCGGCAAGTGGTTAAACTCCCTTCCGCAAAAAAGTTTTATCCCTATCATGGGGTCACCAGTATGGTATTTGTAAACTGAAATCATATCCCCTCTCAAGAGTCTCAAGAGTCTCTTCTCCAGAGAGAATAAGTTCAGTGCTTGCAACCTTTCTTCATAACTAATGTCCACCAGACCCTTTATTAGCTTTGTTGCCCTTCTTTGTACTCGCTCCATTTCCAGTACATCCTTCCTGAGGACTGGTGCCCAGAACTGGACAGCATACTCCAGGTGTGGCCGGACCAAAATCTTGTAGAGTGGGAGGATTATCGCTTTATCCCTGGAGTTAATCCCTTTTTTGAATGCATGCCAATATTCTGTTTGCTTTGTTAGCAGCAGCTTGGCATTGCCTGTCATCTACTAGGACCTCCAGGTCCTTTTCCATTATAGATTCCCCCCAGAGGCTCTCCCCCTAGTGTATAGATTGCATTCATATTTTTGCCGCCCAAATGCATTATTTTACATTTTTCTACATTAAACCTCATTTGCCATGTAGTTGTCCACCCCAATAATTTGTTCAGATCTTCTTGCAAGGTTTCCATATCCTGTGGAGCAGTTATTGCCCTGCTTAGCTTAGTATCGTCCTCAAATACAGAGATTGAACTGTTTACCCCATCCTCTAGGTCGTTTATGAACAAATTAAATAGTATTGGTCCCAGCACAGAACCCTGTGGGACCCAACTCCTGACCATTCCAAGTATTCCCCTTTTATCACCACCGTCTGAACTCACCCTTGTAGCCAGTTTTCAATCCATGTACTCACCCTATGGTCCATGCCAACGCACCTTATTTTGTACAGTAAACGTTTATGGGGAACTGTGTCAAATGCTTTTGCAAAATCCAGATACACCACATCTATGGGACTTCCTTTATCTAGATGGCAACTCACCTCCTCATAGAAGGTTAATAGATTGGTTTGGCAAGAAGGATTCTTCATGAATCCATGCTGATTATTGTTAATAATACCGGTTTTATTACCAAAATCTTGTATATAGTCCCTTATCATCCTCTCCAAGAGCTTGCATACTATTGATGTTAGGCTAACTGGGCTGTAATTCCCAGGGATGTATTTTGGGCCCTTTTTAAATATTTATGCTACATTGGCTTTTCTCCAGTCCTGGGAGTCTTCACAGGCATTTTTTCCTCTAATCTAGAGGAGATGGACAGGCTTTCTCAACTAAGCATGCCCTCCTGCCAGTATGCCTAGCCTAAGAATTTCAGTAAGTAAATGCTACACAAATCACTTGCCCGTACTCAAGATGGCAGTGGCTGGAAATGCTAGGAGGTGTTTTTCAATGCAATTTTTCTACAAAATAAAGCATGGATGGGTGAGTTTGCTTTGAATATTCAAAATTAATTAAACAGCGTATTCAGTTTGTGGTGCTCAGATACAGTTTAGTTCTCATTTAAATCACATATTCAGAAAATAGGTGAAAAATAACATTAGTTAAACATGTTACACTTACCTGCTCTGTGCAATGGTTTTGGAAAAAGCTGTCCCAATGCTCCTCTTATCGGGTCTCCCACCACTGCTCCTGGCTCCTCTACCCCCGCCGAGTACCCTCATAGCAAGCTGCTCATGCATGCTTGTTCCTGAGCCACACTCTCTGTCTCTATAAGACACACAGAACAGGGCTCGGCCTCGCCCTCTGCTCCCTGCTCACTGGTTGTGAGTGACAGCAACGGGAGATGTAGCGAAGTTCTCATGACAAAAGGGAGAGAGGAAGTGCCTGAGTACCTTATAAAGGCTCTGGGTGTCTTGGTAATAGGGCAACTTGTGATGTGATGTGACACCTAGGTATCCACCTGAGACTAAGCTCTAAGTGGTAAAGTGTTTTTTTACAGAAATACACAGTGACCCCGTTTTACCTTTCCATATGGACTTTTTACAGCCAAGTTTGGAAGTTTAAACACTCCACGCTGAATAAAGTCAAACACATTCCTGGTTTCCTGATAGTTTTAATGTGAAAACAAATACAGAGATACTAATTTACAAGTAGCAGAAATATTAAAGCGTTTGTTACCCTAAAAAAAAGCATGAATAACAGTACAGTGCTTGTGCTGTGTAATTTGGCCCTTTGTATCATCTAAAATACTTGGCTGATCCTGCCTGGTGCTGCCCATCCTTCTGCAAACTGACCGCGTTTATCATGGCTGCTGAGCCCCTGATACCATGGTCAGTTTACATGCCTCCATCATCTGCTATCTCTCCTCTGTTCTCTATCTCCCCCTCCCTTACAATAACTTTGTAATTTTCAGGCAATCCCCAGTGTTCGATAATGCTTTGTGCCCAGTGTGTGTGCTTTATTAAAAAAATGCAGTTCTATACCTTATTTCAGAGCGCCACTCATCAGTCACGTGACCGCCCACCGCTCCCCTCCTCTCCTCCAGAGTCCACTGTAGCTGTCAAGATCGGGAGAGGGAATGGTGGGTGGTCACGTGAGCACCAAGCGGCGCTCTGAAATAAGGTATAGAACTAAATCTTTTTAATAAAGCACACACACTGGGTACATAGCATTATCAAACACTGGGGACTGCCTGAAAATGAGTGGGTTTACAACCACTTTAAGTATCATACTTTCTATAAGGTTACAGTATTGGTCCAATAACAGGACAAGCCTGTCTTACCTTTTATCTTGCTGGTCCCTGTATATGTCCAGTTTTCACACATCACAGTAGGCATACCATTGCAGAGGTCTTCATTGTTTGAAAACCATAGAAATGTACCACAGTCCTGCACCTGTATAGCACCCTGTGGCTAACTACACACGTTGCACTCATTGCCAAGGTGAGAACCCAAGCATGATCAAGTGGCAGAAACAACATTACAGGCCAGCCCCATAGCATAGGGTCCAGGTACAGTTCCCAAGGCATTACTGAGGTTACACCGATCTGCATACACTGTTTCTAATGTTGTAGCAGTAGACAATGAAGAGTTGATTGAAGAATTTGAAGTAAGAACTAGCTGAGCATAGAAACATTTACATCAGGGAAAGAGGTCTAGAAGCTAAGGACACTAGCAAAAGACTGAGGTTTTACTGAGTGGGGCAAGGTTAGTGGTATTCCCAGGGGGGTTGTTCAAGAGCTTAGCCAGTGCCCAATCACCTGAAGGTAATAGCCTATAACTCAAGGTCTAAAAATATCCAGCCTGTGTCCTGTACTGTACAATTAAGTTTTATTACTATAGGATAAGGAAAGGTTAGAACCTTTGATTTTTATTGATGTATCTGAATTATCTACTAATATCAATAAGAATGACCCAGTACAGCATTCCCATGGGAATCTGAATACCATAGTATAGAATTGCAGGTTTGCCCTGCTGGATACATCTACCAGATTATGCCCATATACAGGGTATAAAAGAATGCTGTGTATGCTTGGCTTACCTGTTTCAACGCTCAGCTTACCTGTTTCACAGTGCTCCCCAGTAAATTTCTGGGGACAGGAACAATTGTAATTTGCACCCTGATTTACACAGGTGCCTCCATTAAGGCACGGAGAAGATGAACAAGGGTTGATCTCTGATGAAACATGAACAAGAAAGAAGAGATTAACAGCTTAATGTAAAACTAAATGCTCACCAACAAATATGTAGTGTTGTATAGTAAAAAAGATTTACATTATTTTTTTTTCTTTTTACTTACCATAAAATCGTTATGTTGGAGTTAATTAAGGGACACAAGGTCAAAAGAATTCTGAGACATATGGGTTATACTGGATTTTGGTTAGAACTGGACTTTAGCAAAAAAAAGAGTGCCACTCAGCCAGTTTAACCCCTCGCACTTACATCACAAGGGTGGAACCTGTTTCCCTTAAAGTGGAACTTAAAGACATTTTTTTTCATGGATAGAGTAAGGGAGATTTATAACCCCTGTCATTTTTTCCCCACTATCTATGTCCAATTCAGGAGATTTCACTTGACTTCCTGATTCAAAGCCAAAACAGGAAGTGAGCATAAACCTACCCAAAGTGAGGGAATCCCTGGCTGTCACCAGGGTCAGCAGAGCTAGTGTCCCCATTGGAAGAGTCGTCTCTATTTTTGTGCTAGGGACAACTTAAAATTTGGGATTTTTTTTAACTTTCACTTTCAATTATAATGGTAAACAAGACAAAGAGAGAGGGTGAATCTCTCTGAGGGCACAGACAGCAATAAAAACCTGGCAGGTGTTCTAATTCCTCTCCACTCTATCCAAAACTAAAAAAAAGTTTGCCTTTAGTTATACTTTAATGAACTCCAGAAGGATTTTTCAGTAAAAACTGGACTAGCCATAGCTTTAAGGGTTGCTTGAAGGACCATATGCCAGAAGCATGCATCAACCGAGAACTAAACATACAGTTGGTAGAACCTAACCCCTTCCTGCATAAATGCGGCCTCACAGAAGTGTATCTTAATCCTCTGGGGCAGCATATATGCATTACTGTGTTTTTTTTTTTCTTCTTGCTGGAGGAGAAAAGTGCTTTAGGTAGGATAAAAAAACAAAATAAAATAAAAATAAAATAAAAACCACATATGTGGTATTACTGTGATCGTAAGAAGCAGGAGAGGGGGGCGTGGTCTGGACATGGCTGAGTAGAGACACGTTTGAGTGAAGCTCCCGATCATCTCCTATCTCACCAGGCTTATCTAGCTCCTTTGACCGCATAATGCTCTCATCTAAGAAGCATTCATCAAAGAAGACCAAAAAGACTAACAAATCGACCCCTGCAGCCTCATCACAGGGAGAAATACAGAGAATATTCCAACTTCTGCAGTCGGGATCCCCGGAATTCAAGATGGCGACAACACATGCTGCGCATTCCTCAGGCCACGGGCACACCAGCCAGATGACTTCGCCTACCGGATCTCAAAGCCCGGAGATCTTCTCCAACGTCCCACCATCCATATCGATTGACCCACGGATGTCTGGGCCCATGATGTACGGTGCTGATGAAGAACTGAAGGCCATTCTTCAGGCCTTACCGACGAGGGCCGACATTGAATCCCTGATAGGACAAGTGGAGGCGGCACACAGCAAAGAGATCCATGCGATCAAACAAGAAGTACATTTCCTATCTGACAGGCTCACTGCGGGAGAGACTTCTCTGTCAACAATGGACCGCAGGGTCGCGGTCTTAGAAACACAACACAGGTCCCAAGTAGAGATGTTGGTGGGACTACAACTGCATATGGAGGACAGGAGCCGCAGAAACAACCTGCGCCTCCGCGGCCTCCCTGAAGCCACGGGCCCGGCGGATCTAGCGGACACGGTGGCGGATATCTTCCGGAGAGTGGCGGGCGACCAAATACAGGGTCGTTTAGAGTTCAACCGCATCCATAGGGCCCCAGATCGGAAGACCCCGCCAGACCCCGAGACGTGATATGTCGACTGCATCACTATGCTCATAAAGACATCATCGCACGCAAGGCATGGGAGACGCAAGACCTGGAATTAGATGGAGCGGCACTCACAATACTCCCGGACATCTCCAGGGCGACATTACAGCGCCGGGCAATCCTGAAACCTCTTCTGGACCTGGCCAGAAGACACAATGCCACTTACCGATGGGGCTTCCCCCTATCGGTTACCTTCAGGAAAGATCAACGCTCCTTCACGCTCCGCTCACCGGATTCGTTAACGGCCCTCTTCGTCTTCCTGGTGGCAGACCCGATCGATGTCCCAGACTGGCTGGGCTACATACCGAGATTTCAGGGCCGCAGATACAATGCCGCTCCAAGCAGGGGACTGCCCCCCAGACCTACAAGGAACCGGCGTCGCTCCCGTTGCTGCATCCACGGAGGACAATCGTGAAGCGTGAGTACCTGCTTACCACACATCCCCCTGTCATACCATTTAGTTTCTGTCCCACTGCCTAACATGTCAGTAGTTCCTCCCTACTCCCGGGATCCGAGGTTAAAGAAAACCACCTCCATCGATACCTCTGTGCCCTCCTATGCCCCACTTGAACTTAACTACACCACTTTCACTACTGTGCGGGACGTTCTCACCCTCCCTGGGGATCTCTAGTCCTCCCCTGCTATCGCGGGATGTCTTATTGGGGTGACACACCTGCGTGTTGCCCGGGCACGGGGTGCCCATCAGGACACCAGATCGGAATAGGGCCCCCCCCCATCCCCCCCCCCGTACAGTCAGGTTTTTTTTAGCTCGGCACTGATTTACTGGCATGTTGTATGGGTTATCTCCCCTCTCCGCTGCGGATGGTTTTTTGGGCTTTTTCCCCCCTTGAGTGCGAACTGCCAGCGCCCGAACTTACCCTTTGTGAGAGCCCTAACCCACAGCGATCTATTTTGCTTCTATATTTATGTAAATTTCTGTTTGGGTGAGTGGGAGGGTCGGGACCTCTCTCCTCTAGTCACAATCCAACTCCTCCCCCAATTAGGCTTACACGCACTCCCGGTTTTTTCCCTGGGAAGTGACGTGTGTATTTAAGTATTTACTTGCCAGTTTAGCACAATTAGGTCTGAAAGCCACGACCTGTACTGTAACCTTGCCCTCCCATATAGGGTGAGACATACTCTCCCCCTCTTTGGGTTGACTTCCTTCTTTCTAATCTTCTTTCAGTAACCTTTCTTTTCTCCTACCTTCCCCCTCCCCCCTCCCATTCCCTTCTTCCCTCCTTCCCCCACCCCTGCGGCAGCCAGAGCGATGGATTCTATAAAAATAGTTTTGCTCAACGCGAAGGGCCTGAATATACCAGAAAAAAGGCGGATGCTTTAACTAACCTCCGGAACTCCAAAGCAGATATTGCCTTTATACAGGAAACCCATTTTAAACATGACAAATACCCGTTGCTTAAAAAACAGATTTTTTCCAATAGCATACCATTTCACCAATCCCGCAGCCAAAACTAAAGGAGTGTCCATAATGATTTCGGGCAAACTTCCCTGGCAATGCCAAGCAGTGCTCACGGATACGGAAGGTCGTTACGTGTTCCTTAAGGGACTAATCGGCGACGTCCCACTCACACTGGCATCAATTTACGCCCCTAATGAACATCAGGATACTTTTATCATGGGTACTCTAGACAAACTCGGGGAATTTACAGTTGGCCAACTGATTCTGGGCGGAGACTTTAATGTCCCTTTGATCCCATCATCAGATACATCCTCTGGACACTCCTCAGTGCCACCGACCCATAGAAAACGCATAGCTAACTCCCTACATAAGGCACAACTGGTGGACGTATGGCGACTCCAGCACTCGGGAGACCGTGACTACACTTTCTACTCACTAACACACAAACTGTACACCAGAATAGACTATTTTTTGATACCTCACAACCAGCTACATTCAGTGTTAGACTCCTCCATAGGTCACGTTACATGGTCCGACCATGCTCCTATTACTCTCACATACACACTCACAGGGAGGTCCACATCCAGTTCAAGGTTCTGGCGTTTGAACGAGAGCCTTCTCCAGAATCCTGAAGTCTTAGCAGAAGTGACACGAACATTGTCCCTATACTTCCAGGAAAACGACAACCAAGAATGTGCCCCGGGCTTCTTGTGGGAAGCCCACAAAGCAGTCCTTAGAGGTCTTCTGATTAGACACGGAGCGCGTATAAAAAGGGAAAGAAATGAACAACTGACCAAGCTTCTTAACGTTCTGTCTACCGTGGAAGCACGTCATAAACATGCTCCATCCCAGGCTTCGGAAATAGAACTAGGGACGTTACGCAAACAAATCACCGACATACTGCACTATAAGGCCAAAGCAGCGCTGCAACGCTGCCGACAAACCACTTACGAGTCTGGTGACAAATGTGGGAAAACACTAGCCAGGGCAGTCAGGGAACAAAAACAGACAGCTTACATCCCACACATTATGGACTCGGAGGGTCAGAAAGTCACTCTCCCAGAATCAATATCAAATGTATTTAGAGACTTCTACTCTAAACTATATAATCTACCACACAGACCACCCCCTCAAACAGATATGGACGAGTATGTGACGTCTTCTCAAATTCCTTCCCTTACCGCGGAAATAAGAGAGGAGCTTGATTCACCAATCACTTTGGAAGAACTCCAAACCGCCATTGACTCCATGAAACCAGGGAAAGTCCCGGGCCCGGATGGGTACACCATCCAATATTACAAAACTTTTCTTCCCATCGTAGGCCCACATATGGTAGCATTCTGTAATACACTTGGAGCGGAGGCAGTTTTTCCCAGAGACACACTAAAAGCCCATATTTCGCTTATGTCCAAAGATGGTAAAGACCCAACTTCATGTGGGAGCTACAGGCCCATATCCCTGCTGAACATTGATTTAAAGCTGTTCTCCAAAATTCTGGCAACTCGATTGGCACAACACCTCCAGTCCCTAATACATTTAGATCAGGTGGGGTTTATACCCACCAGAGAGGCTCTGGATAACACCATAAAAGTATTGAACCTCCTCCATGTAGCAAACACTAGAAGTTCCCCATGCGTATTTTTGAGCACGGACGCTGAAAAAGCGTTTGATAGAGTGAACTGGAACTTTATGTTCACAGTACTTCGTCACATAGGCTTAGGAGACAGGATGCTTAAATGGATAAGTAAGATATACTCAAACCCCACGGCGCAAGTAAAGGCAAATAGGCTACTTTCGACCCCCTTTCCTTTCCAAATGGCACGAGACAGGGGTGTCCTTTGTCACCCCTTCTCTTTGCGCTCTCCTTGGAGCCATTTCTATGTAAAATAAGACAAAATCCAGACATCCAAGGTCTAACCATAGGCGATACCCACTGTAAAATTTCGGCATATGCAGACGACCTACTCTTTTCCTTAACTAACCCCACGATTTCTCTCCCAAACCTCCTCAAAGAATTTGATGCATACGGGGCCCTATCAAATTTAAAAATTAACTTTACCAAATCAGCCGCTATAGGAGTTGCAATCAACCCCCATACCATGCAGGCTATGCAAGCCAACTTCCGTTTCAAATGGACCTCAGTGGCACTAAAATACCTGGGTACAAATATTCCGATTGACATCAGGCGCACATACGAACTGAACTTCCCTCCCATTCTGACTAAAGCCCGCTCCTTTTTAGAGAACTGGAACAGAGGTCTGCACTCCTGGTTCGGCAGGTGTAACATTATGAAAATGTGTATCCTACAAAATTTCTATACCCGTTCCAAGCTCTTCCTGTCCACATTCCACACTCCTTTTTCAAACAAGTACATGCACTATTCACCCGATTTATATGGGCCAACAAAAAACCCTGTATACGAAGGGCCCTACTTTCTCTTCCTAAACAGTATGGAGGTCTAGCGCTCCCTGATGTTAGACAATATTCTCAAGCCACACATTTAGGCCGTGTCCTTGACTGGAGACGTAACATGACGACCAAACTTTGGGTGCGGATAGAGCAAGCTCAAACTGATAAAGGCGCACTTTGGTGTTATGACTCCCTCCCCTCGGGACTGAAATCACACCCTCTATTGGGTACCACATTGAGACACAGTAGCCAGATGTCCATTCAATCCTCCCTTACCTCGAGCACTTCTCCTTTATACCCGATCCTGGGACATCCAAATTTCAGACCAGGTCTCCATTCTACCGAATTTGACTTATTGAGAACCTTGGGCTTTGATCATGCTGCTAAATTTGTGACAGCAGGACGTTGGCCTACGCTACCGGAGCTAACTGACGAGACAGGTACATACCAACTCCCCTTTTGGAAAGCGGTGCAATTACACCACTTCCTACACTCGATCCCGAACCCCCAAGACTTCTCCCGTCAACTGACGACCTTTGAAGAGTACTGCACGGCATCCGACCCATTATCGAAGACTCTCTCCAAAATGTACATGGCACTCAACACACCTCCCACACAACCACACCTACCTTGCTTAACTAGGTGGGAAAGGGATCTCAACCGAAGTTTTTCAGAATTACAAAAGCAAAAAATCATCATTTGTGCCATCAAATCGTCCCTGTGTACCAAAATACAGGAAACAAATTATAAAATTCTTTCAAGATGGTACCTCACCCCCTCCAGGTTGCACAAATGTTTCCCGGCCACCTCAGAGCGTTGTTGGCGGTGTGGGGAGGGAGAAGGCTCAATGATTCACATCTTCTGGTCCTGTCCTAAGCTGCAGAATTTCTGGAAGGAGGTCAGACGTATCACTCAAAAATGTACTGATTACGTGATACCTGAGGATGCAGCGTTTTTCCTTCTACACCTGTCAAGAATCCCGCTCAAAAGATACAAAAAATCTCTGACGCAACATTTACTGAATGCCACCAAGGCATGTATAACACTTCGTTGGAAGCAACAGTGCCCACCAACCATCGCAAACTTGCTGCGAAAGGTGGAAGAGCTGAACAAAATGGAGGACCTTGTCCTTTCCGCACAACAAAAAACACGAGAAATATTTAGAAACTTGGACCATTTGGAATATTTTTATTTATTCAGAAGAAGGAACATCCCTCTTGGGATCATAGCTTAATACCAAAAGTCTACTTTATTCCGGACAACAGGTTATTCCCTCATGCCAACCCTCGCTCTGACTCCCCCCCCCCCCCTCCTCCCCACCTCCCTTTTCTTCCCCTTCCTTCTCCCACTTTACCTGTATATACTTTAATTTCTTTCCTTTTTACTCTCTTTAACTGTGTACTTAACGGAAATAGTGAAAACGAGAGGAAGAGGCCCGTGGACTCATGGACACGCGTAGAAAAGCAGTAACACACTAATGTATATGTTGCATACTACTCCCACCAGTGCATTGTAATATGTGGATTATAATGGTATTTACAATCTGTTACATTGTTAATAATGTCTGTAACATAACCTGCTTTTTCTGATTGTCGGTCGCACTGGGACCTTCATGGAGGTTTAATAAAATTTATATTTGAAAAAAAAAAGAAGCAGGAGAATTTTTTTTGGGTTGTTCTTTGGCGGTAAGTTATGGTACTAGAAAGAAATACATATACATAGCTACATTTTTGAAAAAAAAGAAAACATTTTTTTCTGTTTTGTATAAGTTTTCCTTTGCTAATAAAAGAGAAATCAAGAGATATCTATTATCATTTACCCCCAAACGAAAGCCCAATATGTCCTTACAAAAACAAGGTATAATTCACCTGCATACACTAAGTAGTTGCAATGATATATACAGTTGTAAAAACTGTATTCAACTGTTAAAAGATTTGTTTTACCCTTCGTCATGAAAGGGTTAAATAGGTTCTTCACCCTGAAAAAAATACAATAAAAGTCAGCAGCTGCAAATACTGGCCAAAACTCGAAAAAATAAAGGACAGATAAGCTTCAGCCTCTGATGCAAATAGGAGTGCCTCTCATTTCTATCAAGCCCTCAAGTCCAAGTCTGCAACCAAGTTCCCTTGTAAACCTTGGACAGAGAATTGTGCACACAAATACATTTAGGAATTCCATCTTATAGCTCCTGGACACTGTATCCTGTATTAATGCATGCTTTTAGGTCCAGGCATTCGCAAAAGCTAACAGCCATGTGGGGAGACTTGCTCACAGGTGTTTTTGAATCTGGAGTCCATGGTTTGTGGGGGAACTGGGTTCTGAACTCAAAGGAATGAGAGAAAAAAAGGAGCTATTCTTGGCATTAGGGCAGAGGCTTATCTTTCTTTTGTTATGGCAAAGAAGTACTCTGTTCCCCTGTGATAACCTTGATAATGATGTCCAGGGAGGTGCCAGAGGCATTCAGCATCAAAGGGCATTTGTAAAAGGTGCTTTTTTCCTTGATGTTCCACAGGCCAGCATTTGAGCCAAAGGGCTCTCTGAATATGTAGGTATAGGAGATCCGTTCAAGACCTCAGGTTTGGCAGATGAACATGACAGCAATGACAGGTTTCAGGGCAGGGCCTGCCAGGAAGAATAATGCCCAGTCTTTTTTGCAAATTGTCCTTGAACACTGGAATGTCTTTTACAGCACCTGTCAGTGTCTTGTTATAGAAAGAAATGACTGGAACCACGATGGGATGGGCCAACTTTTGAATCAACTCCTCCTTAATGGGGGTACTGCTGTGCAATAATGCTTGGGAGGAGTAAATAGCTGATCAAGAATAGCCAGTTACAAAGCAGGATGCTTTAACAAGTGTACAAAGAATATTTTTACAAGCTGGGGACTCTTAAGGGATCCCAAACCGATAGCCTTAGAATAACTGGGCACAGCTTGCTCCAGGTTAAGACATGGAACACTGGGACAATAAGCGCCAAAATTGTATTCTTAAGCCTGGGAGTTCTGCTAGCATACTGAACCGCCTCAGGTACAGATTTCTCCAAAAAGAACAGATTACAGTCCTCCTCCCCAGCTGAGAGTGCCAAAGTAGCTGCAACTGAGGGCCAGTTCACACCACATTTTTCTGCATCAAAAACGCATGGAAAGCAGGTTATATGGTTTTCAATGGCATAGTTCATACCAGTGCTTGGAGTTCCAGTGTGTTCCAGTTCCAGAAACAAAAGCAGAACATGCTGCATTCTTCCAATGGACTGTACTGGAATGCTGTAAAATGCATCAAAAATGCACTGGAATGCAGTGAAACACACCTAAATGCACCAAAAATGCACTGGAACACACACATTTAAGGTTAAGAAAAAAGAGAGGGAAAAAATGCACTGGACTGCATCAAAAATGCACCAAAAACACATTGGAACGCATTAAAAATGCGCATGCAGAAAAGCATCTGGAACGCATCCAGGCTGCAATTCTATGACGTGAACTGGCCCTGAATGCAAAAACAGACTCTGAAGGATAGGGCACAGAAACACACTCAGTTATCATGGCTAAAACTTGTTTAAAAAGTCTTACATAGTTCACAGAAATTTCCTCCCTGGATAACATAGAGGAGGGGAGACACTCCTGAGGGAGCCAGGGAAAATTCTAAGGAGGGTGTAGACACTAGCAAAGGTCAGTGATTTGGACTATTGGTGTCAGGACTTTTAGGAGGGACACTGCAAGCCACCCAAAACTGTTAGTGGATTGTGAGCTAGAAGGGTCTGCAGCACCACTTCTTTTACACTTGTTATACGGCATACTGACAGTATGAGAAGTAAGAAAAATCCCAATATGGGTGCTCATGGAGCAAAAGCAGAAGCAGGAGAGGTTAAATGGCTGTTTTTAACCAGGTCACTGTAAGACAGTAGTAAGGAGGAAGACCCTGAACCTTGCAAGAAGATGTAGTGAAGTGCATACACATACATCTTTATTTGTACACAGAGTGGGCAGAACCACCGCCCAGTGTGTAGCAGCATCTAGGAGTAGCGTGGAACAGATTTAGGTGTCGCAGTGCCAACGTAGAATGTCCAAGATAAATTAAACATATTGCATCCCATAAATTACAATAACCCCAAAGGGAATTGCTGGGACACACAAAAACACGCACCAGACTCCATAGGAACAAGACCTGGTACTCACCAAATTGCAGTCTGGATGATGCCTTACAACAAGCAGATAGTACAAGCAGTGGATGGTGCCTAAACAAGGCAAAACAAGTTCACAACAGATAGATTTCATCCCATCAGTCAAGCATACTCCCAGGGGAGTCTTCATGGACAGGATTCCACTGGATGGATGTATCACAGTCCTTGACCTGTACAGCGCCCTGCAGTGTCTAGAGACTGCAACTATCAGAGTCCTGTGCCTGCGGGTTACAATACAGACTAGCCCCACACCTTCCTCAAAGTGGGGTACGGGTATTTGTTTGCTTCTCTCTTTTTCTTAGGACACCAGCAAGAAACTGAAGCATGATAGGAGTGGCAAAGATCATACTGGCTGACTGACACTTTTTTGTGTAGCACCCTGGTCCTAGACAAGGCTGCTCACAAATGTAGTTTGCTAGGTGGTAATTAGCCTGGCCAATTGTTAGGGTGATCCACTGACTTTTGCCCTAAACCTGAATTTGGTGCAGCTCTCTCTTCTGTCACTAGGTGGCTTTGCTGCCTGTGGTATTAGAATGACAAGGGAGGGCATAGTGAATTCGGATTAAGAGTGGATAGGTTGTGCCAGCCAATTGGTAGAAGTCTCTTTGGCCCCTTGGCCTGCTGGGGGAGACTATTTATTTGGGAGGAGTCAGGTGATCAGGCCACCTGGACGGCTGTCTGGGTGGACGTGTGTTGTATTGCTCCCGGTTGCTAGGCCAGAAGCCTGAGGCCTATCCGGGAGAACTTGGCTGCTAGGTTGTCTGAGGCCTATCCAGGACTGTGCGAAACAGCGCGGGGTTGGGGCTTCGGATCGGTAGCCTAACCAAGTTGCAGAGGTTCAGTCGGACAGGGAACCAAATGTTGCCAGAGGTGAAGGGGAATCAGTTGCCATATGGGACAACTACTCCTGTTACCAGAGGCAAGTGAGGATCAAGGTCAGAGGTAAATTTGAAACAGTTGCTACCAAGAGACAACCTCTCCTGTTATCAGAGGCCAGTGCATGAAGTCTGAAGAAGTACCAGAGCAGCCTTTTTTCACTACCCAGGGACGGGGAAGAAGTGGGAAAGCTTCAGCAGAGTCAAGTCAGGGACCCAGCGAGTAGCGTGGATGAAGCTTGAGGAGTATACAGCGGGTTAGCTGTGGAAGAGATCAGGAGATCCAGCGGCGGCTGGGATCTTGGAAGTCTAGTGAGAGACTGGGGTCTCAGTGTGAAGATCTACAGTGTGATACTGTGAGATGTGAGAGAGGATTTACAACAGGATACTGTTAGTTTACATGTGCAGATCTATATTGACTGTTGAAAGTTCAGTTGCTATAGGAGACAGCAGTTCTACAAATACAGTGCGCTGCATCCAGTTTAAAGGCCCTTTACCCGTACTGCTGTCTGCCTATTACTATTTTTGGTCCGCGGAGTCTGCCAATTGCTTTTGCATCTGTCTAAGGGTGTCCTGGCCCTAAACCCTCTCTCCCCCAGTTCTTGTTATGAGACAATAAAATATCTTTTGTTGCATTCAAAAAAAGTGACTGCCCCCCATGTTTCCAACTTGCATTACTCCCCCTATGTCCAGTGACCTGCACCCTGAGGAGGAATGTCAGCTGCCCCTGACTCTGAAGGTCACCTTCAGACCTCTGGAGGGCGGGGGCACTGCTACATTTGTTTGCCAGTATCCAATTCGCCTGTCAACAACAGTATAGACTATTAATCTCAGAATTCTTCTGACC